>NC_088357.1:39672500-39745000 GCF_036884655.1 Musa acuminata AAA Group
CCTCACGACAATCTTCTTGGCGAGTTCCGACGAGTTTCTTTGGCAAGCTCCAGGACTTCTCGGTCAATTCCGACAAAACTTCCAACGAACGTCCGGACTTCTGACGAACTCTCGAACTCCCAACGAAATCACGTTCTTGACTTCGGGACTTCATTTTGCTTTATGCTTTGCTATCGTAGTTAATCCTGCACACATAAAAACACACTTCGATCTAGACAATTATTACTAAGCATGAATCATGTCATCCAACATGTCATTGGTCCATTGACTCCTAGTCTGATTCTTCGACGCATTGTCCTCTCTTGCGGCATATTATCCAATCGACCAGTTGACCTCCGCAACTCCGATATCCTTGGTGCAATATCCGCTCTTCTTAGCCCGATGCCCAAATCTATGGCCCAAAGCCTTCTGTCGATACGTCGACCGATCCGACGTCTAATCTTCAAACATATTTTTCTCCGGCCCAACATGATTCTTCTTGCTTTAATTGTCTTTCCCTGATCGAAGCATCTTGTGTTACTCAAAATACAGATCAAATCATAAATACTATCAATTGGTTTCATTATCAAAATCTAAGACGCTGCCATTTTGTTTTTGGTAACATATTGATTTGGTTTTCAAAAGATAAATAATGATGGAATCAAGTTCAAGATCTTACAATAAACTATCAATATTTTCATTTAACTGGTATCTTCATAAATTATTATTTTTAGTTAAAGGAATGATTCAAGTATCACAAGGTGACAACTAAGTTATTACAGTGGTAGACATGTTGTCAGCAAGTGGCACCATATGCACAATATGTACATTATAATTCCTTTTTCAGCTTTTTTTAATTAATAATTTTCTAATATTGCTTGCCTATTGTTTTGGTTACAAACTCCTCTACCTTGTATCGAATACCATATCTTGCATTGTTTCCGTGCCCAAACATACGTGTGTAACAGAAAGATTGAGTTAAAAAAAAATTAAAAATAAATAAAAAAGAAAATATTTCTTAGGTGAAATAAACAATAAATGGATCCTATTTATTTAATTCTCTTTGGATAGTAAGTATTCGAAGAGAAAAAGAAACGAGTAATCAATGCACCTTGGAATATGTTTACTGTTTATGCTAGTGATATGGATTATATAAACGATCTGAAGGTTCAAAGTGCATGGAATATGCAGCTGCTTAACAAAAGGTATTTCACCCACATCTAATAACGTTCAATAGCATCTATAGATTCTTGAAAGACAAACAACTTGATCATAAGAATGATTGGAATGATTAAAAGATTGTTTGGAGGTTAAATGTTTTTTTCTAGAATCAAATCTTTTTGTGGAAACTCTTTTGGATAAGACCGTCTATCTTTCTGTGGCTCTCTAATATGATCCACTGTTATGTGGATCAATGTTGTGTCCTTCATGGGGGTGGATTTTGTAGAGCACATTCTTATGTCATTTTGCTAGGTGTTTTTTGGACCTCTTTCAATCAAAACTGAGTTTTAATTTTTCATACATGCATGATTGAACTAATAGAAACTGATTAAAGGAGGGAAAACAAAGTGGTAGGTAGTTTTCAACCGGTATTGTTTCTGTTACTATTATCTCTCTTTGGTTCCTTTGGAAGAACATGAATGAAACCTAAGTTTAACAACCGTCAATCTGACCCACTTTCCATCTGATTCCAAGTGTACTTCATTCTCAAATATAATGATCACCGAAACCAAGCCCAACTCCCTGAGGACAGCTCTCTTCTTCTTCCTCCACTACCACAACATATTCCTAACACTCACATTCTTGCTTTTTGGTTTTATGGCTCTTTTACTAACTCTAATGTTAATGCTAGAACTGGTTTTTGTTTTGTAAACCAGAAGGGCTTCAACATATGTGATGGCACCAGTAGACATCAAGCTTCGAGCCCTCTCCAAGTTGAGATCTGGGCCATTTGGGATGCTTCAAACTTGGAAGCTCAGCCAAATTTCACAGCCAATTCTGATTCATTAGAGGCTGTACTGATTTGTAATAGATGTAAGCTTATTCCTCCTTGCTAGTTGCACAGTATCTGTTCTAATACCTTCAAGTTGGCTGAGTGTGCCAATATTTTGAGTTTTGAACATGTTAACAGGTAAAACAACTCTATCGCTCACAATTTTGCCAATCAAGCAATGTCTTTTTGGCCAATTTTATACTTTTGGGATTGATGATGTCCAGTTATTTAATTGAAAGTTCATCTGATTTTCTTTTTAATAAAAAAGAAATCAATGCACCTGGGAAGTAGTTAGCCAATACATTGTTTAATTTAATGCTAAAGAAGGAGACCGATTTGGGGATCTATGAACATTAACATGTTATACAAACTCTTGAGAATATGCTTTGATTTTTCTTAATACAAGTTGAATTTTATGTGTTATAAAAAAACATATAATTCATCCCTATCTCTGATTAAATATTTTGGCTAATAATTTGATTAAAAAATTTTGATTTTGGAGAAGTGAACGTGTGTGTGTGTGTGTGTATATATATATATATATATATATATATATATATATATATATATATATATATATATATATATATATATATATTTATTTATTTATTTATATTTATATTTATATTTATATTCCAAACCAAACACTACATTCCACCTGATATCCTCTCCCTCAGCCTCACCGACAAGCCTCCCTGCATTCTCATCGCCATCAGCAACTGGTGCCGCCCGCTCGCCTCCACCACCGTCATGTCGAACCTCTCCAAGATGCTCGCTGCCACCACCTTCATCTGGATATAGGCCATGTCCTTCCCCAGGCACGTCCTCGGACCCGTGTGAAACACTGGGAAGACCGACGAGCTCTTGGGCTGGAACACTCCCTCCTCGTCCAGCCACCTCTCCGGCATGAACTCCCTGCAGTCCGGACCCCATATCGCCTCCCTCCTCCCCATGGCGTACGCGTTGTACATCAGAATCCAACCCCTGCGCATCCGATGCCCGTCCGGTAACTCATCCTCCTCCAGGCAGTCCCTTGGCACCATGGGCACCGGCGGGTACAGCCGCAGCGACTCCGATATGGCTGCATGGAGATAGTTCATCTCCTTCAGTTCCTCCATCGTGAACGCCAGCTTGCCACCGTTTTCTTCGGGTTGTCGAGTTCGGATCCGTTTGGTTTCTTCTCTTATCTTGGCCACCACGTCCGGCCGCGAGGAGAGTATCCAGAAGAACCAGGTGAGCGCCGCGGGTGTCGTGTCGCGCCCTGCGAGCACAAAGCTGATGAGGTTGTCGTGAACGAACTCGTCCGAATTGGCGCCGTCAGCCGTGAACCGGGAGAGGAGGTCTTGGCCGCTGGTCGGCCGGTTTCCTCGCGACTGCATGCATCTATCGACGAATCCATGGACGATCTTCATGGCCTCCTGCAGTCGTCGCTCTGATCCGACGTGGAGCCACTTCTTGATCCTCCAAACGAGCGGGAAAGGCTGCTTCGCCCGCTCGACGCAGAGACTCGTGGCTTCCTCGAACGCGTGAAAGAACCGCTTCCCCTCCTCTGCTCCCTCACCGCCTAGGCACATGGTGTCCTCGTCGAACGCTAGGCTGCAGGTGTTGTCGAACGCGAAGCGCTCGAGCACGTCCTGGAGGTCGATGACCTCGCCACTTCGGCTTGCTCTCGTCAGCAGTGGGACCAACCGCGCGAGGAGCTCGTGGCAGACTTTCTCATGGATGAAGGTCCGGAGGGATCTGGTGCCGAACTCGTGGCTGGCAGCCTTGCGTTGGAGGCGCCACTCCTCGCCGTTGGTGGTCGCAACGCCGCGGCCAAGGCAGTCGCGAATGGCCAAGATGATGGGTTCACTCTTGGGGTAGTTGGCGAAGCGGACCTTGGAGACGTGCTCCACGTTGGCGGGGTTGGCGGTGAAGACGAAAGGGGCGACCGTGACGGTGCCGGTGGGGGAGGTCGGGATGAGGTCCGTCGTCCACTCCAGAATGCGGTGGCTGTTCTTGACTAGATGAGGAAGATTACCCACAACGGGGTAACTCTTGAGGGCGGCGAGGTTGGCCGGAGCACCGCGTGGGGAGCGTTGCTTGAAGAAGAGAAAAAAGGCGGAGCACAGGAAGGATATGAGGAGGAGGAGAGAAGAGGCGGAAGAAATCTCCATTGCAGATTCCTCTTGGTCGCAAGTGAGAAGAGGATAGCTCGTAGACCGGGATGCAACGACGCTTATAAAATAGATATCACTGTGCATCACAGCCTGCGATCCTTGTGTTAAGCTACTTAATGGATTATCCGAGTCTTTATCACTAAATAAGAGCCACATCACTCTTTGGAAACGTTAACTATATAATATTTGAGGAACAAATTGACCTTCTCAGTTCTTATTCAATTAAAAAAATAGCTTGAATAAACAGAAAACTATATATATATATATATATATATATATATATATATATATATATATAATTCCCTGAAACGAGAATCTCTTTAAAATTGAAAACCTGCTGGCTTTAGCAAGTTAAATATTTAAGTTGAAACTCTAATTATTCTATAAATAAACGCATAATTCTAAAACATCCATGGCATCTTAGATTTTTTTATTTATTTTGTATGCTTTTTTGGAGAGATGTTAATGACAATGGTAGATGTGTAGAGATGCTGTGATAAAATTTATAATGGGGATCATTATATTCCTATAATTTATAAGAATATATTTATATTTATAAAGTAAATAAAAATATATTATTTAATTATTAATTTGATGGTGATGTATTGGACTCAATTATGACAGGTTGAAGATTCGAAATTTTATTTAATAATTTTTTTTGAAGATGTCATTTAAGTTAACTAGTAAAAAGTTTCAACTTTTTAAGAATGTCCCATGATCTTAAAAAAAATAAATTAAAATATATATATATATATATATTTATATATTTAGTTAGGTTATGTAGTGAGTTCTTAGAATTGGACAAAATAATTAATGAAAGTAAACGGTAAGAGTTGAAATGTATCGTTTGAACATTACTGATGTCAGGCTGTAAACAAATATGAATTGACAAGTATGTACATTAAAATAAATGGACCAACATGTGAGTAGCTCATATAAAGTCAACATCCAGCTACCCTAATGTTTCTTAAAACATTGAATCTTACCAAATATTTGTCTTTATGTAACTATTTGATTGTCTGGTCCAGCAGCTCAGACCAATTGTTTTATGCACAATCTCCATGCATGATAACTATATTATAATTCTTTGAACAACATTCTGCCAACTATGTTGCTGGCACAGCTACATTGCTGTCATTTGAATAGTTGCTGGGGTATGGAGTCCTAATTTCATATATAATCTCCATGTATAAGTCCAATGCCAGAGCATAAAATAGTAGTTTTGGCATTCTTAGACTTTTCTCCCAGAGGTTGTCATTAGTTTCATCCCTCCTCCTGATAAGTGATTTTGAGGTGTAGTAAAGAAGAGAACATATTGATGTACAATAATCAATCGGCCAATCATATAAAAAGAAATCTAAGCTTCGATGAGTTAATTGATAATGAGCGAGAGACCAAGCTAAATCATGTCATTTGAAAGACTTGAGGTGGTAACATAGAGCAGAAACAAAACAAGAGAGGGAGATGGGTCAGAGGGCATAGAAGCAAGAGAGAACGGGAAATGGTAAGTGAGTCACAATAGAGAGAAGACAACTATGAGAAAGGATGATAATGATACAGGAAGATGAGAAAATGGGAAGGCCTTGATGAATGTAGTCCAATGACATAACTTTCATATGGCCATGATAAGGTATTGGAACGGATGTCAGAGGACCAATGACATAACTTTCATATGTCCACATGTTCGTTTTATCATGTCAAATAACAAATAAAAATATAATATAAACTATATCAAAGACAATACATGTCTAAACAATAAAAATTATCGTGTTGGCAAGGTATATATAACAAATTAGGATTTGATTCATGATATGATCTTAATGTCTAACAGATATTTTTAGAACTATTTTCATTATATAAAATATCTTTATATTTACAAAAAAAAATCAGTTGATTTGATTTAATTCAGTATCGTCGTTCAATTCTTCGATCCAACCACTAAAATGAACTTTTTTATTTTTTTTCAATCGAAGCAATAGATCGACCAATTTAATCTGGCTTGATAATTTTGATTACCTTAACAAAATGAAAGTAACAATACTGAGACTTGGCATCTGGGACAACAAGAATCTTCTCAGAATAGTTTCCACAAGAAAGCTTTACGTTCCTTGCAAGACTTGACAACACCTAAAGTTGCTGAGTTTTGGACTTCATTACCTCCACACTCCCTCACAAGCTATATAAGAGAGATTAGATCCCTCACTACTCGCAGAGTCATTTCATTTCTCTCCATCTCTCATTTATATTAACATCTTGTCGTCCAAAAATGTCAGGCCTCACCAATGGGGGACACCATCACTGATAAACCCATTGACCAATTCAGCTCCATGACTTCGTTTGTGAGATAACCGATAGTAGCAGATCCTAGCAGAGAGATGATAAAGGCAGCTCAACATGGTGGAGACGCACCGGAAGGACGCCGATGGAGTCGAGCTCCCATCTCGAGCACTCATGTGATAGCCCTGGACAGGAAGAACAAGCTTAGCATCCTCTACCCTGCGACCACTGGGGGAAACATGGAGGAGGTGGTGGACTCGCTGCAGAAGACTGCAAGCTTCAAGGTGGCCACCCCGGTGAACTGAAAGGAAGTCTGGAGAGCTGGTCATCATCTCACCGAGTTTTTCTAATGATGAAGCCGAGGTGACGTTACCCGAGGGGTATGAAACTGTGGATCTTCCATCCAAAAAAGAGTGCCTTCGATGTTCTAATTAGGCTACATGGGTCTTCTGTTTGTTGTTTACTATATGGTAAATGCGAGGCAGGAAGGTAGTGCATGTTGCTGTCGACTTTTGAATGCACAGAATAAATTCTGCTGCAACTTTACTGTTTCATCTTGTGACTTGTGCTGGAATTATCTTGGGAGATCTCTTCATTATTGCATATTTAATTCTCAAGAACCATGTTCCACAGAGGTCAAAGACTACTTCGAGTACACCGATTCGACAAAATTGTTGCACATCCTCATCCCCCTCCACCCTAACCAGTCCCTTGTCCTGTTGATGATCTCTCTTGTGATTTGAGAAGAAAAACTATACAATGGATTCAAATGCATGCATGATGTCAAAAGAATGGCAAAAAAATACGGTAATTTAATCACAGGACGAACAACCAGCGCTTTTCCCCTCCTATTCACAACCAGAACCATAGGAAATGATATTTGATAGAAGATTATGATAAAAAAAATTAATCATTTATGATTTGAAGATCAATCATATATTTAAATAACTAATTTGATTGCATGATTTGAGTGATTGATTAAGAAAAATATGATAGAGGATCATGACAAAAAAATCATGATAGAGAAAATCAATAATCTATGATTTGAGAAACATTCACAAATTTGAATAACCGATTTGATTGTGTGATTAATTAAGAGAAATCTCTTCCTCGAAACATATATAAATACTCTTCATCTGAATGAATAAAATCGTTTCTTTCACAATCTATTTTTTTATTTCTATATGGTATTAGAGCTTCTCTTGCCTCGAGTAAGACTTCCTGATCCTCGGAGGTGCACAGGTGGTGAACACCAACCACTATCGGTTTGCTCGACGGTTTGATTCCTATCACTTCTTCGACCACACCAAGGACATTATGCTCCTTGTGCCCCATTCGATACTTGATTGTGCACTCTTAGTGGCAAAACTCTTTCTCCCTAATAGTGACTATGATGACTGTTTTCCTTGGTGAACAATGACTATTGCATCTTCCTCTCCATCGATGTAAAGGCGGAAGTGATGTCTCTGCCCCCCATCTCCTTCTCCTCCCTACATCGACGTCTTCACCTTTACCAATTGCTCTCGCTCTCGCATGCTATATCTTTTATTTACTCTAATGAAAAAGTACTATTGCTGATTATATGTAAAATATAAAAGTTATTATAGATGACTTAGCTTTAATAGATCATCTCTTGAGTGATGAACAAGTCATTGTATATATTCTCAATGGCCTAAGAGATAACTATAAAGAACTGACGGCTACAATTCGAGCATAAGACCCATCGATGTCATTTGAGGAACTATATGAAAAGTAGATTGATCATAAAATATATTTGAAAAGAGAAGAGAATATGACAGGATCAACTATCATAACTCAAGTCAGTCATAAATCCAAAAGAAAAAGCAACCAAAACAATAAGAACTTCAACAAAGGACCAAATAAGATGTCTCATGGATACATGAGTAACACAGAGCTATCATCCTCTTACATTGTCAACCCTTCAATCATGGTGGCAACTTTAATCCAAATTACTTAAGAAATAACTTACACTACAACTATCAACAGCTCTAGTTGTACCCAATTTGATAAAATCTAACAAATAGCAAACGTAAGTTAATCTTGGCCCAAGCCTATTGCTATATCCAATTGGTCTCAAGCAAGGCTACTCTGACTACTCATCCAAATAATTGGATTCTAAACTCAGGTGCTTCTTATCATAAGACTTTTGATTTGCAGAATTTATCTATGTTGAATCTCGGATTTTGATAATGAAATCAATTGATAAATTAATGATCTAATCCATGTGTTGAGAAAAGTGATGTGGGACTAACTACGATCGTGAAAAGGCAAAACAATTGAAGAAGAATCAAATAATGGGTCGGAGTCAAAGATCGGGCATCATGGGATACATTGAAGGTTCGAACAATGCATTAGAAGCTTATCGGGAGCTCACCAAAAGTTTGTCAGAAGATCGCCGGGAGTGCAACAGAAGTTTTGCCGAGATTTTAGATGAACAATTGACATGCTGGATAACTAGGATTGCTTGCATTATAATTGTTTAGTCTTAATTATCATAGTTAGGTATTAATTTGAGTTAGTTTGGGGAGTAATACTACTAACTCAATTAGGGGCCAATTGAGCTCGAATTATAGTTGAATTGGGGCTGTTGTTTGGCCTATTCAATGACCCTTAGTTGGCCTAGGCGGTGGCATCACTAGTGCTAGCGATGGCATCGCCTGAGACTTGGCCTCCTAGGTAGTTTGGGCGGTGATACCACCCAGATTGGGAGATGGTAGCACCTAGACTAGGCGATGGTACCGTTAGTAGTTAATGCTGTCAAGCGGTGGTACCGCTAGAGCCCCAATCTCTAAGGCTCTATTAGGTGGTTGTACCATCCAATGTCAGTCTGTAGGTGGTGGTACTGCCCAGTACTAGTAGTGGTATCACCAGTATCCCGAAAACCCAAGACATAACATTTTTTGGCTCATTTTTAAAGTCATTTAGGGCCTATAAATACTCCACTCTTTCCTTCATGAAAGAGCACAAAAGTGTAAACAAAAGTCTTAGAGATTTTGAGTTGTAAAAGTGTTTAAAAAGTGCTAAGTGTCCTCCTCATTCTTTAGGTTTGTGATCATTCTAAGAAAGGTATGAGGCTTGTAAAGGTTATCTCCTAAACCTATAAAAAGGAGAAAGAGTTGTAATAGGGTAGTTGGTCTTCGTCAATTGAAGGAAGACCATTAGTGAATGCTAGTGGCTTCAACGGAGAAGGAATCAGAAGTGGATATAGGTCACAATGACCAAACTACTATAAAATTGGTGTGCTTTCTCTTCTTTGCTTTTTTTCTTTTGTATTACTTACTGATTTAGATGCTCACTCCACTTCATACTTGTTCTAAGTTCAAACGTATTTCCGATATGATTTTATCGAAATAATTTTTCTAAATACTCGATGTTTTTAAATAAGTACTAATTCACCCCCCATCTTAGTGTCGATTTCAGTCCTAACAATTGGTATCAGAGCCAAGATTTTTCTCATTTGGTTTAATACCCAAGAGAAATGACTTTTACTAGAAATCAAGAGAGTCTTTTTATCATTCATCCTTCTATGTTCAATGAGACAAACTATACATATTGAAAAACTAGAATAAGAATTTCTTACTTACTATGGATTTTGATTTATGAAATATTATTGAAAGCTGTTTTGAAAAGTCTTCCAAACCAATGAATGAATGGAATAATTTGGAGAAGAAGACTTTCTCTTTGAATGCAAAAGCGATGAATACTTTATTTTGTGCTCTTGATAAAAATAAATTTAATCGGGTTTCTATATGCGAAACTGCACATAGATTTGGTATACACTCAAAGTCACACACAAAGGCATAAGTAGGGCTAAAGAGTCAAAAATTAATTTTTTGGTTCATAACTATGAGTTGTTTCATATGAAATCAAGCGAGATCATTGGAGACATATATACCCATTTTACGGATGTCGTCAATGGTCTAAAAGCACTTGGTAAAAGTTTTTCTAATTTTGAACTTGTTAATAAGATATTAATATCTCTTCCAAAAAGTTGGGATCCTAAAGTTACGACAATACAAGAAGTAAATGACATAAATAACTTTTCGCTTGAAGAACTTATCGGGTCTTTGATAACCTATGAAATGACATATATAGCACATAATGAACTTGAGAACAAGCTTCCAAAGAACAAGAAGGATATGACACTTAGAACTAAAGAAAGCTACTTGGGTGAAAACTAAAGTGACAATGATGATGATGACGACTTGAAACTTCTTACAAGAAAGTTTAATTTTTTTTAAAAAAGGAACAAAACAAAATAAGATACTAAGAACAAAAGTGAACTAAAAAGGATCAAATAATTTGCCATGAATGTAAGAAGTTAGGGCACTTCAAAAATAAATATCCTCAAGTGAAGAAGAAGCTACCAAAGAAAAAGAAAGCATTCATAGCAACTTGGAATGACTCAAGTGCATCCGAAGACAATAAGCCTACCAACAAAGAAGAAGTTGCAAATTACACATTAATGACATTTGGTAACGAGGTATATAACTCAAATAAAATTTTTTTTATCTTATAATGAATTATTAAATATCTTTAATGATTTATTTGATAATTTTAAATTAGTAAGTAAAAAATATAAATTGTTAAAAAAGGAGTGTGCTTCTCTTGTTAGTGAAATTGATAAATTAAAAAATGAGCATGATAATAGTATGTTAGCTCCTTGCACTAAGTGTGAAGAGATGAATTCACTTAAGAAAGAAAATATTTTACTATAAGAAATATTAAAAAAATTAAAATAGATAATAAATCTCTAAACATGATCCTTGTTAATAAGGGTCATGCTCATAGAAAGGAAGGAAAAGCCAACTATCTTCGTTAAATGATCTACATTATACGTCTCACCTAGAGGCAAATATAATTTTTGTGAAAAATATAGATATTATGCATATAGATGTTCTTTTAAAAGTATAGTCCACACAAATTAGTTTGTGTTCCTAAAGTATTCTTAAATAACTCAACGATAATAATTTAAATGGGTAGATCTATTAATGAGGGATTCAAAGTTAAATGTATACCTAAAAGAAAACCCCCTTTCTTGTATCTTGATAGTAGATGCCCGAGGCACATGACTGGAGATCTAACACACTTCTCTAAGTTCACTAGCTAAGACAAATGGTACGTCACCTTCGGAGACAATAATAAAGGAAAAATTATTGGCAAAGGAACCATATGTAACAAGCCCAATCTTTTAATTGAAGATGTGTTATTAGTAGATGGTTTAAACCATAATATACTAAGGATTAATCAATTGTGTAATAAAGGATATATCATCAAATTTGAATCTAATGCTTATATAATTGAAATACCACATAAAAATAGATTTGTGATTGCCTTAAAAAATAATAATGTGTATACTATTGATATTAATGATTTTTATGATGAAATATGTTTTTCGACTTTAGACGAAGATCCATGGCTTTGGCATAGGAGATTAGGTCATACTAGCATGAAACTAATCTCTCAAATTTTAACTAGAGAACTTGTAAGAGGAATGTCTAATATTAAGCTTATAAAAGACAAAGTTTATTATGCATGTCAACTAGGAAAATAAAAAAAAAGTAGTTTCAAATCAAAATATTAATTAAGTGCCTTCAGACCGCTATAATTGATCCACATGGATTTATTTGGATCAATTGATATAACAAGTCTAGGAGATAGTAAGTATACCTTTGTAATTGTTGATGATTATACTAGATACACTTGGACATACTTCTTGGCACATAATAGTAATTATTTTAAATATTTTTTAAAATTTTGTAAACTTGTTTAGAATGAAAAAGGTTTTATGATTTCATCTATTCATAGTGATCATGGTGGTGAGTTTCAAAACCGTAATTTTCAAAATGTTTATAAGTCAAATGGGTACAACCATGATTTCTCTACTCCAAGAAATCCACAATAAAATGGAATAGTTGAAAGAAAAAATAGGATCTTACAAGAGATAGCAAGAACCATGTTAAACAAACATAGTCTACCCAAATATTTTTGGGCCGAAGCCATTAACACAACATGCTATGTCATGAACAAGGTTCTCGTAAGACCATTACTTTCCAAAACTCCTTATGAATTGTAGAATAATAAAAGACCCAACATTTCATATTTTAAAATTTTTGGTTATAAATATTTTATTTTAAACGACAAGATGCCAAAGGAAAATTTATTGTAAAATCTAATAAAGGCATATTTCTTGGTTATTCCTCTATTTCTAAAGCTTTTTGTGTCTTTAATAAAAGAACATTGGTTATAGAGGAATCTATTCATATTGTCTTTAATGAGCTTCCTAAATTTAAGAAAAATAATTTTGATGATGATTTTAATTTGGATGCTTTAAATTTGAATGAAAACTCTCCTCTCCTAAGCAACTTGGATATATCCTCCAAAGTATCTTTACATAAGGAATGAAAGTATGTAGATGCTCATCCTAAAGAGGTAATAATAGAAGATACATTAAAGGGTATTTAAACTCGCTATTTATTTAAGAATTTTTGTGCTAATGTAGCCTTCATGTCTCAAATTGAACCAAAATACATTAATGAAGTCCTAAAAGATGATTCATGGGTTATTGCAATGCAAGAGGAATTAAATCAATTTGAGAGAAATGAGGTGTGGAAGCTTGTTCTTGGACCTAGTGATCATTTAGTAATTGGTACTAAATGGGTCTTTAGAAATAAGCTAGATGAACTTGGTATCGTAGTTAGAAACAAGGCTAGATTAGTAATAAAAGGTTTCAACCAATAAGAATGCATCGATTATGAAGAAACCTTTACTCCTGTGGCTAGATTAGAAGCCATAAGATTACTCCTTGCCTATGCTTATTGTAATAATTTTAAGTTATTTTAAATGGATATTAAAAGTACTTTTCTAAATGGTTTTATTTCCGAAAAAGTTTATGTTGAACAACCACCCGGATTTGAGAATGCTCTTTTTCCTAACCATGTGTTTAAGTTATCTAAGGCTTTCTTTGGAATGAAACAAGTCCCAAGGGCTTAGTATGAGAGGTTTAGTTCTTTCCTTATTCAAAATAATTTCTTAAAATACAAGGTTAATACTATAATATTTATTAAAAATTTTAAAAATAATTTTCTTGTTGTTCAAATTTATGTTAATGATATTATTTTTGGTTCTATGAATAAGTCATTATATGAATCTTTTACCAAAAGTATGAGCCAAGAATTTGAAATGAGCTTACTGGACGAATTAACATTTTTCTTAGAATTATAAATTAAGCAACAAAGTGATAGAATTTTATTAATCAAACTAAATATACTTCAGATCTATTAAAATAGTTTAATATGAAAAGTTCTAAGGCTATTAACACGCTAATGAGCACTTCTACAAAGTTAGATATGAACCATGATGGAGAAAATTTTGATCAAAAGATTTATAGGGATATGATAGGTAGTTTACTATATCTCACCGCAACTAGACCAGACATTATGTTTAGCATTAGACTTTATGCTAGATTTCAATCTAATATGAAGTAATCTCACTTTAAAGTTATTAAAAAGATTTTTAGATACCTAAAAGGAACTCCTAATCTAGGTTTATAGTATCCAAAATTTAAAAAAATTGAATTAATTGCTTAAGTCGATGCAGATTTTGCTGGATATAGAATAGATAGAAAAAAAAAATCTAGAACATGTCAACTCTTAAGTCATACACTTGTCTCTTAGTCTTCTAAGAAACAAAACTCGATTGTATTATCTATAGTCGAAGTTGAGTATATAGCAGCAAGTGCATGTTATGCATAAGTTATATGGATGAAAAACACATTAGAAGAATATAAAATTCACTTGAAAAACATCTCAATAAAGTGCGATAATACTAGTGCAATATGGTTAACAAAAAATCTCATTCAACATTCTAGAACTAAACATATTGATATTAGGCATCATTTTATTAGAGATCATGTTAATAACCATGGTATATCTTTAGAATTTATTGATATAAAATATCAATTAGCTAATATTTTTATAAAGTCTTTGAATGAGGAACAATTTGATTTTATTAGAAGAGAATGAGACATGTTAAATCTTCTGAATGCATGAGTTCCTCTTATACGTTTTCCGGATTTCTCATTTGTTTTATAAGTTGTTTCCTTTTAAATCGAGATCATTTCCTTCATTCCTTCTTCTTTCAATCCACAAAAGAAGAGATTTGATTCATGGAATTTTGGCATAATTGATCTTTTATGTGATGATCATTTCTATATGAATCCTTCATCTTTCTATTTATGAAAGTAGAAATTTTATTCATTGACTTTTAGTATACTTGATCTTTTATGTGATGATCATTTTCTTAAATCCTTCCTCCTTCTTACGAAAGTAGAAAATTTTTTCATGGACTTTTGGTATACTTAATCTTCTATGAGATGATCATTTATATATGAATCATTCATCTTTTTATTTACAAAAGTAGAACCTCGATTCATGGATTTTCGGTACTTATGACTTGATATGATGAATGAATTCCTCCCTTCTTCTTCTTCTTCTTATTTTTTTAATGACAAAAGGGAGAAAAATACTTGCTAGCATCTCAAGAAATGGAAAAATGCAAGCTTGCACATCTCAAGAAAAACCAAAAGTACTTGCACATACAAAGAAAAGTGCTAACTTTCCCATTTCAAAAAGCAAAAGTTGCTATTTTGCCTGTTAGCTTGCATGTTCTAAAGTGATGTAAAACTTGTGTACATTGTCTAAATATCCGTTGAACATTTCTGCTTTTTGATGATGACAAATGGAGAGAAATGATGAATATTTGGTATCATGAAATGATGAATGGTAATGCCCAAAATAATGTTAATTTTTGTATCATACATGAAGTGATAAAAGGTTAAAATTTTAATATTTTATTATCATGTATGTTATGCCCAAAATGATGTTAATTTTGATATCATGCATGGAATGATAAATCCTTTAGTATCATGTATATTATGTCCAAAGTGATGTTGATTTATTTTTGGTATCATGCATGAAGTAATGATGAATTGCAATGCTTTGAAATTGTGCAAGTTACATTTTGATAATTTAAAACTATAATGATGTACAATGTATGAAATTTTGATATGATATATTACATTTGATCACTATGATCGAAACTATTTCACTTGAATTCAAAGGTTATGATTCCTTTTGAATACAAGTTTGCCTTATCTCAATATGGTATATAGATAGGGGGAGTTAAGGTTAACTCCATCATCATAAAAAAGGGAGAGATTATTGAATCTCAGATTTTGATGATGAAATAAATTGATAAATTAATGATCTGACCCATGTGTTGAGAAAAGTGATGTAGGACTAACTACGATCGTGAAATGACAAAATAATTAAAGAAGAATCGAATGTTGGGCCAGAGTCAAAAATCGGGCATCAGGCTGAAATAATCGGGGGATACACCGAATGTTTGAACGATGCGCTAGAAGCTCATCGGGAGTTCACCAAAAGCTTGTTGGAAGATCGCTAAGAGTGCATCAAAAGTTTTGTTGGGATTTCATATGAACAATTGACATATCGGACAACTAGGATTGCTTGCATTGTAATTGTTTAGCCTTAATTATCGTAGTTAGGTGTCAATTTGAGTTAATTTGGGGAGTAATACTACTAACTAATTAGGGGCCAACTAGGCCTGAATTAGGGCTGAATTGGGCCTGCTGTTTGGCCAATTCAGTGACCCTTAGCTAGACCAAGCGGTGGCACTGCTAGCGCTGGCGGTGGCATCGCTTGAGGCTCAATCTCTTAGGCAGTCTGGGCGGTGGTACCACCCAAATTGGGTGGTGGTACCATTAGTAGTTAATGTTGCCAAGCGGTAGTACTATTGGTAGTTAATACTGCCAAGCGGTGGTACCTCCCTATCAAGTGATGGTCCCTCCAAAGCCCAATCTCTAAGGCTCTGTCAGGTGGTGGTATTGCACAGTGTCAATCTATAGGTGGTGGTACCGCCCAATACTAGTGGTACCCCCGAAAACTCGAGATGAGATACTTTTTGGCTCCATTTTTAAAGTCATTTGAGACCTATAATATCTCACTCTTTTCTGCATGAAAGAGCATGAAAGTGTGAACAAAAGTTTTGAGATTTTGAGTTGTAAAAGTGTTAAAAAAGTGCTAAGTGTCCTCCTTTAGTTGTGTGATCATTCTAAGAGAGGTGTGAGGCTTGTAAAAGTTCTCTTAGACATGTGAAAAGGAGAAAGAGTTGTAAGAGGGTAGTTGGTCTTCGCCTATTGAAGGAAGATTGTTAGTAAACGCTAGTGGCCTAGATAGAGGAGGAATTGGGAGTGGATGTAGGTCACAATAACCAAACCACTATAAAATTGGTGTACTTTCTCTTCTTTGCCTTTTTCCTTTATATTACTTAATGAGGAGGAGGATTTGGCTGCTTACTCCACTTCACACTTTCTCTAAGTTTAAATGCATTTTTGATACAATTTCATAGAAATTTTTTTTCTAAATACTCTATGTTTTTACGTAAGCATTAATTCACCCCCCATTTTAGTATTGATTTCGATCCTAACAACCTATCCACAATAACTATGGAGGCAGTGAAGACATCATCATTGGTGATGGTAACAGAACCGCTATTATCACACTGGTTCTACAATGCTTAATTTAAACACTAATATTTTTACGCTTGATGTTATTCTATATACATCTCACATTAAAAGAAACATTTTTTCTATTTATCAATTTTGCAAACAAAATAACACCTCAGTTGAGTTCTTTCCTGACTTGTTTTTTGTATAGGATTTGAGCATGGGGGCATCTTTGGTCCGGGGATAGAATAAAGACAACATCTACGAGTGACGTCAGCTTCACAAATCACTTCATTTGATGTGTGGCATCATCGTTTTGGTCATTCATCATCCTTCATCATCCTTCATTCAACAACAGCTACTTTCTCGTTACTTTCTTTTAATTTTCAAATCAAGTAGAATTGTAACTTATTGTGATGTTTGCTTTAATAATGAAAGCCATAGACTACCTTTTAGAATATCTTACATAACCTATTATAAACCATTTGAAATTATCTACACCGATATCTGGGCCCTACCTCAACTACTTCATTTGATAATTTCAGATTTTATATTATTTTTTAGATTACTTTACATAGTTATACCCACTCGAAGATCAATCTAAAGGCACCATAATCTTTAACCATTTTAAAAAGTTAGTCGAGAACTTCTTTCATTCTACTATTAAAACAATTTACTTTGATGGAGGAAGTGAATACCAAACTTTAAAAACCTACCTCTCATCCTATAGTATACAATATCTCAAGTCACCACTGCATATTTCATAACTAGTTGGCTCTATTGAATGAAAATATCGATATATAATCGAAAATGGTTTAACTCTTTTACACCAAGCCTCAATGCTATTAATCATTTGGTCGGTAGCCTTTCAAATTGCAATCTACCTTATTAATTGTATGCTCACCTTAATCCTACAATGCTAGTCACCATTTGAAAATTTTTTTTATAAAATCCTAAACCTTCAAAAACTCAAAGTATTTGGCTGAGGTGTACTCATATGAATCCAACGATGTATGGTTGTTGGAGTAGCTTACATTGTCAAAGGCCTATAGTTTTGAAAAGAAAAAATAGTCTCGGAAAAAATAACATGACGCGATATAAAGACTTTTTTAGTTTAAGGATTATAGTATTAGAAAGTATTGTGTTCAAGAGATTACCCTATGAAGATGCAAGACTTAGATCTTAGTGTTAACTTATATGAAGCATAGGGACGTAGCCATGAATAACATAACCTCTCACCATGCCAACCAATAGTTCTCCTCAAGACATATACTCCCTTATCACTATAATTTAGCAGTACCTCACCCCCTCTATAATTTTTCCACATACTTCTGCTAGTCATAGGTGCCCTGAAAGCTAATCACGTGAGTGATGATACGTGTGATATGACACACGCTCTTTTTATTTATTATTTATCTAGTATTTTTTGTTGAATCTCAGATTTTGATGATGAAACCAATCGATAAGTGTTTATGTTTTAATCTGCATTTTGAGTGATGTAGGATGCTTCGATCAGGATGAGACAATTAAAGCAGGAAAAATCATGTTGTGCCGGAGGATAACATATCAGAATATTAGACGTTGGGCCGGTGGATCGGTCGACGTATCGATAGAAGGCTTCAGGTCGTGGATTCGGCTATTAGGCTAAGAAGAGCGAATATTGTGCCAAGGATATTGGAGTTGCGAAGTCAACTGGCCGATTGGGCAATACGCTGCAAGAGAGGACAATGTGTCGAAGAATCGGATGAAGCGTCAAGGGACCAATGACTTACGGACAACTTGATTAATGCTTAGTATTAATTGTCTAGATCGAAGTATATTTTATATGTGCAGGATTAACTATGATAGCAAGGCATGTAGCAAAATAAAGTCCCAGAGTCAAGATCGAGATCACGTTGGCAGTTCGAGAGGTCATCGAAAGTCTGGATATTCATCGGAAGTTCTGGAGGAACTAGCCGAGAAGTCTCAGAGCTTGTTAGAGAAGCTCATCAGAACTCGCCAAGAAGATTGTCGTGAAGTTCAAGAGCCTGCTAGGAGTCCGTCAGAATATTACCGAGAGATCGTCGGAAGTTCATCGGAAACTTACCGGAAGAATAGACCTATAGACTTGTTTAGCTCAGATTATATCTTAGATTTCGTAGTTAGCACATAATTGGGTTTGGATTTGGGCCAACCTAATTAGGGGCTAGCTAGGCCCATGTAAGAACCGTGTTGGGCCCAATAAGAGGCCCAAATAGTGCCCCAAGAAGTCTCACTATCGTGGCACAATCTTCGAGATTATGTCAGGCGATGATACTGCCAGTCTGAGCAATGGTACTACCCAGCACTGCCCCCCAAGCAATGGTACCACCAGATTGCGTGGTGGTACCGCCCAGGGCAGTGTTAGTGTCAGACTGACACTGGGCGATGGTACCGCTCGTGCTCGGAGAACCCGGGATGCGAAAGTTTTAGGCTCCAAGTTGATTCCCCTCTCATCCCTGGTTAAAGCACACAAGCACAGAGTATTCAAAAGTGAGAAAATGCTGCTGCAATCTCTTTTGAGAATCCTCCTCTAGTCGAAGTGTTAGAATTCTGTTTAGAGAGGAGAGTGAGTGCTTGTAAGTGTTATCTCCTAAACCCGATAAAAGGAGAAGAGGGGTGTAAAAAAAGGTTGGTCTTCGCCTATTGAAGGAAGACCGTTAGTGGATGCCGATGGCCTCGACGGAAGAAGAATCGGCAGAGTGGATGTAGGTCACGATGACCGAACTACTATAGAATTGTCGTGTTCTCTGGTTTGCATTTTATTCTTGCCATTTACATACTGCAAACTACTTAGATAGTCACTACGCTTCCTTATGCTTCCAAGTTATTAACTTTCTAAAATTGGTTTTCAACATAAACAGATTTTATCGTACGAAAGTTTTTAAACCGACGTAGTTTTTACCATTGCACTAATTCACCCCCCCTCTTAGTTCCGACTCTTGATCCTAATATTTTTTTTAATTTATATTGCTTATTGCATGTATTGTGATGTCCATGGATATATACAATGAGAATAAGATTGTGATGAGATCATGGTAATGAGACAGATTCACCTTTAAACACAGACCCTAAATAATCCCGGTCATAGGCCACTCAAGAGGGACATCGAGATGATCAGATAGACTAGTGTGCAGTATACTCATCCATATGATGGGGGTAGTTGGTCTCATAGCTGCTTATGTGAGGACACTAGGGATACCGTGTAGGTGCTCATTGGAGAATGAGTTCATTGATTGATCTACTTACGGAATGCTAGATGGTTGATGATACCTCATTGTCAGACAACAATTTCATCATCCTAGTGGTGCATCTGGTCCTTAGACTTGAGATACCAAGGATGCCCTATATGAGTACTCAACTCTTTGATACTGGACTTATAGGCCTAGAAGTTCTAGATCTAGTATAACCGGTTATCGAGAGTGACAGCCAACCTTACGAGAGCTACTGAGTGTTGATAGAAGATTATCCTCTCTTAGTATCATGAGAGGAATATCTCATATATTCTTGCTCAGGTAAATCTCTGGCCAGGATCATTTGGATATATATATATATATATATATATATATATATATATATATATATATATATATATATATATATATATATATATATATATATATATATATATATATATATATATAGAGTTTTCCAAGAGAATCTGATTAGAGCGAGACTCGAGTAGAAACCGTGTGAGCTTGACAACACCATGCTCGGAATATGGTCTTTGGGATCTTAGATAGATGAGGAACTATATATACATAATAACTGAGGATAGATAGATCCAATAAATTGGATTCTCATCTGAGGATAGACACATAATAATTAAGGAATTTCTCGTTTGGGGACTACGGTGTAGTAGTGGTATAGTATGTCCGTAATCGATAAGTCAAATGAATTATTATGAAGATAATAACTCACTGAGACAGAAGGAGTTCTAACAGGTATGACTCATGGTCAGCTCGATATTGGGCCTAAAGGATCATACATAAATGATAGGTATTACAACGAGTAGAGGTTCGGATATGAGATATCCGTTGGGCCCCCTATCTTATTAGATATCCAATAAGCTTATGAATTATTGGATCCTATCGATGAGATCTAATAAGAGAGAATGAGAAATTATTGGGTAGAGATCTACTAATCTAAGAGGCTTGGGTAGTTGGACGGAGATCTAGTACTCAATAGGGCATGATCCAGTAGAGTTAAGTTGACAAGGAACCTCTATAAATAGGAGAGAACTAAAGGCCATAGGCCAAACCCCTTTTGGCTGCCATCTCCTATTCTCCTTTCCTCATCTCCTCCTCAACCAGTAGCCACTGTTTGTGCTAGTTATTGTTGAATCTCATATTTTGATGATGAAATCAATTGATGTGTTTATGATCTGATCTACATTTTGAGTGATGTAGGAAGCTTCGATCAAGGAGAGACAATTAAAAGTAGGAAGAGTTATGTTGGGCCAGAGTAGAACATGTCAAACGATTAGATGTCGAGCCAGAGGATCGATCGACATATCGGCAGAAGGCTTCAGGCTATGGGTTCGGGCATCGGGCCAAGAAGAGCGAAAATTATACCAAGGAAATCGGATTTATGGATGTCAACTGGCCGATTGGGCAATAGGCCGGAAGAGAAGATGATGCACCGAAGAATCGAATGAAGCATCGATGAACCAATGACATGCTAGATAACATTTGATTTAAACTTTGTAAAAATTATCTAGATTGAAGTAAGTTTTAGGTGTAATTGGGTTAGAATTGAGCCAACTCAATTAGGATCTAATTGGGCCTAAGTTTGGGCTATGTTGGGCCAAGTGAAAAGCCCAAATAGTGACCCAACAAATGGAACCATCGGTGGCATAGTATCCGAGATTGTGTCAGGCGGTGGTACCGCCAGTCTGGGTGGTGGTACTACTCAAACACAGTCTCCTAGGTGGTGGTACCACCAGATTGGGTCGTGGTACCACCTAGTGTCAGTGCTGCAGGTAGTGGTACTGCCCAACACAAGCGGTGGTACCGTTAGTACCCCGAAAATCGGGGATAAGACACTTTTAGGCTCTAAGTTTGAATCCACTTGAGGCTTATAAATACCCCTCTCCTCCCTTATTAACAGACACAAGAATTAAGACCAAAAAAGAAGAAAAACGCTATTGTAATCTTATGAGTTATCCTCTCAAAGCTCTAAGTGTTAGTGTAGTTTAAGAGAGGAGTAAGTGGGGGTGTAAAGGTTCTCTCCTGGACCTATCAAAAGGAGAATCAGGTGTAAAAGAGTAGTTGATCTTCACCCATTGGAAGAAGATTGTTAGTGGAGGTCGGTGGCCTCGACCGAAGAGGAATCGGCGGAGTGGATCTAGGTCACGATAACCAAACCACTATAAAACTTGGTTTGCATTTCTATTCTTGCTATTTACCTTCACTGCAAACTATCTTACTTGCTTTACTTCCACTATGCTTATAAACACATTTTCAAGTTAAACATATTTCCTATACGGGTTTTGTTGATATCAGTTTTATCGAAACAAATATTTTTCAAAATCGACGTTTTTATCTACTGCACTAGTTCACCCCCCCCATCTTAGTGCCGACTCGATCCTAGCAATTAGTATCAGAGCCACATTCTTTTCTCATTTGGTTTAACACCCAAGAGAAATGGCTATTTTTGGCTTTAAAGAGGGCCACTCTATCATTCGCCCTCATATGTTCAATGGGAAGGACTTCACTTATTGAAAAACTCATATAAGAGTTTTCTTGCTTTTGTTGAATCTCGATTTATGGAATATTATCGAAAACGAATTTCAAAAGTCTTCTCTTCCAATAAATGATTGAAATGATTTAGAGAAGAAGACTTTCTCTTTAAATGTCAATGCTATGAATGCTTTGTTTTATGCCTTAAAAAAAAATAAATTTAATCGTGTTTCTATTTGCGAAACTACTTATGATATTTGGCACACATTTGAAATCACACACGAAGGCACTAGTAGAGTTAAAGACTCTAAAATTAATCTTTTGATTCATGATTTCGAGTTGTTTCATATGAAACCAAGCAAAACTATTGTTGACATGTACACCTGTTTTACAGATGTCGTCAATAGTTTAAAAGCACTTGGTAAAAGTTTTTCAAACCTTAAACTTGTGAACAAAATTTTACGATCTCTTCCTAAAAATTAGGATCCTAAAATAACGGTTATTTAAGAATCAAAGAACTTAAACCGTTTTTTATTGAAGAACTTATTGGGTCTTTGATAACATATGAAATGACATATAATGTGTTAGGATCGAGTCGACACTAAGAGGGGGCGTGAATTAGTGCAGTGGATATAAATTATGTCAAGTAAAAAATCTTCATACGAGAAAAACTGATCTCGGAAGATAACTTAAAATTAAATGCTTATTCGTAAGCATAGTGAAAGCAAAGTAAGAAGGAAGTGAATAAATTATAAAGTAAGTAAATGACAATAATATAAATGCACACATATTTATAGTGGTTAGGTCGTCATGACCTACATCCACTCTCGATTCCTCCTCACTTGAGGCCACCGGCTTCCACTACCGATCTTCTTTCAATAGGCGAAGATTAACTACCCTTTTACACTCAATTCTCCTTATGACAAGTTCAGGAGAGAACCTTTACACCCCCACTTACTCTTTTCTTAAACCACACTAACACTTAGAGCTTGAGAGGAGTTCTCATAAGATTACAACATTGTTTTTTTACTTTTTTATTCTCAATTCTTATGTTTGTTAAGTAGGGATGAGAGGGGTATTTAGAGGCCTCAAGTGGATTTAAACTTAGAGCCTAAAAGAGTCTCATCCCTAGTTTTCGGGATACTGGCGGTAACACCGCTTGTGTTACGAGTAGAGGTTTGGATATGAGATATCCATTAGAGCCCTTATCTTATTGAATATCCAATAAACCCTTGAATTATTGGATCCTATGGATGAGATCCAATAAGAGTCCATGAGAGATTATTAGATAGAGATCCAGTAATCTAAGAGGCTTTGATAGTTGGATGGAGATCCAATACCCAATAGGGCAGGATCCATTAGGGTTAAGTTGACTAGGGGGCTTCTATAAATAGGAGGGAACCAAACACCCATAGGCCAGAGGTTTCTTAGTTGTTTACCTCCTATTCTCCTCCTCAAATAGCAGGTGTGGAGATTTAGGCAGTGATTTGAGGAGCATCGTCGTAGCCTTGTTGTGTGGATCACCGTTAGAGAGGAGAACACTTGACCTCCTTCATACTCTCCTACAGATCTGTGGGAGTTAAGGATATATGATCCCCCTAGATAACACAACTATCTTAGTATGGTTTTAAGTTTTAAGTTTGCACACCAATCTTCGTACGACGATGAACACCTTTTTGAAAAATTTAGAGTTTTTATTTTTTGTTCTTCTACTATGCATGTGATGTTGCCCCTAAATTTTCTTATAGTTTAGGGCATATGGATAGCAAGAAGGGTCAGCCCCTTCTTGATTATGTGGTGCACATGGTGAGGAGAATTGAGGAGCATCTTTGCAGCCCCTACCGTGTGGATCATCGCTAGAGAGGAGGACAATTGACCTCCTTTATCATCTCCCATAAATCTGTAGGAATTCAGGGACTTTCTTATATGCATAGTTTTTTTTTTTTCATGGGTTTTTACGCACCAATCTTCGCACAATGATAAAAGATTATTTTTTTTATAGAAATCTAGGATTTTTGTTTCTGTTCTTCCGTTGTATATATAATGTTGCCCTAGATTTCTCAACAACTTCGCTATAAATTCATCATGCAATACTCGATAAAGGAACAGCCTTGACACCACAACTAATGTCTTTATCCTCTCCTCGACCAATGCATCAGCCTGATTAAGTACATGTCAATGACTCTCTACTAATTCTTATACCTCCAATACAACCTAATAATACCATCGCGCTTGGACATCATATGACAACGTGTTCCAAAAGTAATATTTTCAAACTACATTAAATTATTGACTTCCATGCTACCACAAACTTTCCACCTGAACCTATTGAACCCATAACTATCACCCAAGCCCATAAATCTCCACACTAGTGCAAAGCCATATATGAAAAATATGATGATCTACTCCACAATGCCACATAGGCCCCTGTACTATTTCATTACACACAAAATATCATCATGTGTAATTGGATCTTTCGAATTAAGCATAACTCAAATGAATCTATTGCTAGATACAAAGCATGACTAGTAGCCAAAGGATTGCATCAATAACCAAGTGTTGACTTCGTAGAGACATTTAGTCTAATTATAAAATAGATAATAATCCGACTTATCTTGAGTTTGGCTATCACTCAAGGTTGGCACATATGCTAACTAGATGTTAACAATGCTTTCTTACAGGGACCCTAATTGAAGATGTCTTTATGAAAAAATCTCCTGGCTTTATCCACCCTTAGTATCCAAGTCATATTTGTAAACTATTGATGGACTTCGTCAAGCTCCAATAGCCTAGTATATCAAACTTGGCTCATTTTTTGTATCAATTGGCTTCATCAACTCTAAAACTGACACCTTATTATTCCTCCAACAATGAAAAAGAAGTACTATATATTTATTAGTGTATGTGAATGATATTATCGTTATAGACAATAATCCTATAAAGACTAAACAATTCTTCAAGCAGTTGACAAATCGATTCTCCATCAAGGATCTAGGAACCTTAAGTTATTTTCTAGGAGTGGAAGCAACATTCACATCTTTTGGACTTTTCCTATCTTAAAAAAAGTACATTCAAGATCTACTATTAAAGATGAATATGCAGAATACCAAAGAAGTTGCCACCCCACTCTCTACTATTAAATAACTCAAATTATATGATGACAGCTCTATTATGGATCCCATATAGTACCGACTAGTATTTGATTCCTTATAGTACTTATCCCTCATGCGTCTAGACATCTTATTTGTAGTCAATAAATTATCATAATTCATACATTGACCCTTTACTATATATTAGTATGCAATAAAATGAGTCTTGTGGTATCTAATGTTGAATCTCGTATTTTAATGATGAAACAAATTGATAATTATATTTATGTTTTAATCTACGCTTTGAGTGACGCAGGATGCTTCAATTAGAATGAAACAATTAAAGTAGGAAAAATCATGTTGGGCCGGAGGAACATGTTAGAAGATTGGACGTCGGGCCGGTGGATCGGTCGCCATATCGACAGAAGGCTTCGGGCTGTGGATTCGAGCATCGGGCCAAGAAGAGCGGACATTGCGCTAAGAATATCGAAGTTGCGGAGTCAACTGGCCAATTGGGCAATAGACCATAGGAGAGGACGATGCGCCGAAGAATCGAACGAAACATCGAGGGACCAATGACATACCGAACAACTTGATTAATGCTTAATATTAATTATCTAGATTAAAGTTTATTTTATATGTACAGGATTAACTATGATGGCAATAAGATATGCAGTAGATGTTGAGCCAGAGTCAAGACAAAGATCACGTTGGGGGTTCGAGAATTCGTCGGAAGTTTGGACGGTCATCGGAGGTTCTGCGGGAATAATCTGAGAAGTCTAGGAGCTTGCCAAAGAAGCTCGTCGGAACTCGCCAAGAGGATCATTGCAAGTCCAGGAGTTTGCCAGGAGTCCGCCGGAGCATCGCTGAGGGTTCGTCGGATGTTCGTTGGATTAACAACCAAGAGGGTTACTCTCTCATTCGTCCTCCCTTCTTCAATGGGACGAACTACGCTTATTGAAAAACTCGAATGAGTGTTTTCTTGCTTTCATTGAATCTTGATTTATGGCACATAGTTGAAAATGGATTTGAAATATCTTCTCTTCTAATGAACCATTAGAATGATTTGGAGAAGAAGACATTTTATCTAAATGCAAAGGCTATGAATGCCTTATTTTACGCCTTAGATAAAAATGAATTCAATTGGGTTTCTTCGTGCGAAACGACTTTTGACATATGACACACTTTTGAAATCACATACGAAGGCACTTCTAGAGTTAAAGATTTGAAAATCAACTTTTTAATGCATGATTTTGAGCTTTTTCGAATAAAGGCAAGTGAAACCATTGTTGACATGTACACCCGTTTTACGGATGTCGTCAATAGTTTAAGAGCTCTTGACAAATGTTTTTCAGATTTTGAACTCATAAACAAGATTTTGTATTCTCTTAATAAAACTTGGGACTCTAAAGTAACGGTCATACAAGAGTCCAATGATTTGAACTATTTTTCACTCGAAAAACTAATTGGGTCTTTAATGACCTATAAAATAAACAATGTGGCAAAAAGAAAATTCGAGAATAACCTTTCAAAGAACAGGAAGGATTTGGGACATAAAACATTTGAAGACCACTCGAGCATAAGCTCACGTGATGATGAACTTAAACTATAAATGAAATAAAAATTAAAAAGTAAACAAGAATGGAACTACTTGCTTTAAACGCAAGAAGAAGAACAAAAATTGGGATGAATCGAGCTCTTCCGAAGACGAGGAGAAAATCAAGAAAGGCGAGGTGGCAAACTACGCCTTAACTGCTTTCAATGATGAGGTAATCGAAATCCTCCTAATTTACTTCGAAATTACATAATGCCTTTCATGGTGTATTTTTTTAATTTAGTTTTGAATTAATTTTCTTAAAAATTAAATGTTTAAAAACAAAAATGCAAAAATATGATCATGCTCGTAATTTTGAAAATGACAAATTGCATGTTTTATGTTAATGCAATAAAATATTAGATATAAATCTAATAATTGTACACCTAGTAAGATTAATCTTATGTATGTGCTTGAGAAGCAAGAATGTGTATTTTAATAATTTTCATATTGCTTTTCAATGACGATGTATGGCTTTTGTATGGAAGGCTTGATGATTTTTTTATAAACCTTGTCTTTGGTTTTGACACAAGAATAAAATTTGAACATGCTAATATAAAGTCAATTATATAAATTAAAACTAAAGAAGTTTTAAATATCTATAAGAATCATTCAAAATTATGTTCAATGAAACCTTGCTTGATGTTGTAATGAAAATATTGAAGTTTTGATAACCTGATTTGATGATTTTATGCATGAGATTTTAAAGTTATACATGATGATTTTTATGAGTTATTGGTCTTAATGGTTCTTATGACAAAATTAATTTTTTGATCCTAAATGTTGATGCACATTTTTGTTTGGCATAAATGAAATAAGTCACATGAATTGAAACAACTAAAAAGAGAAAAGGTTTCCCCTAGAAAAATTTATTTTTTTCTACTTTCTTGATTTTTTCAAAAAGGAGATAAATGAATCTATTTATATCACCATTATGAATCTCTTGGACCATGAAAATAATTTTGATGATTTAAATTTAAATAAATTTTTATTGAAATCATGATCTTGATTTCTCGTGATTTATAACTTGAAATTGTTTATGAATCAAGATCTTGTTTTTTTTTTACTCCCATGTTTCTTCTTATTATTTACTAAAGAAGAAAAATTATCCAAATGAATCTTGAATGTTCTTTCGGTATTCATGAATTGATTATAACTTGAAAGATTTATTATGAATCAACATTTTTTTATTAATCGTTCTCCTATGATTCTACTTGGTATTTTCTTAAAAGGAGATTTTCTAATGAATCATGATTCTACTTGTGAGTTCTTAGATTTATTATTTGATTTTCTTTTAAAACAATATCTCTTCTTTGTATTCCTATGATTTTTTTTGATATTTTATTTAAAGAAGAGATTTACTATATTAATCATGTCTTTGGGTATTCAAGTGATTTTATCTTTCATGACATGATGTCTTTGTATTTATGGTTTGTATGCCTTGAAATGATTAAAATATTTTACACTATTTTGTTCTTCCATTTTTCTTGCTTATTTACAATGATAAAATGGGAAGAAATTTTGATGGTAAGATATAATTTGACAAAATTGATACCATCATGATGTGAAATATTAATGATTTGAAATACTATGATTTATTGCTAAAATGATATATTATGAATGTCTTAGAATCACGTATGATGTGCTCAAAATAATGACGAATATTTTAAAAATAAATATTTTTATCATGTTTGATGATTTTACATTTTAATAACATGCATGATGAGTTGCAGTGATGATTGATTTATTTTTAATATCATGCATGAAAAAAGAAATGTAAGGTTTTGAAATTGTGTATGTTTTAATTTGAAAATATTATGATGCATAAATAAGAATGATACTTACCCTTGTCATGATCTGAAAATGTAAAGGGAAATGAACTACACTATTGTATTGTTATTCCCTTCTATTTGACAATGTCATAGGGGGACCAAACTTGCTAGCTTGCTAATCTCAAAAAGGAAGCAAGTGTTATCTTGCAAATCTCAAGAGAAGCAATGTTTGCTAAGTTACACATTTCAAAAAGAGGTAAAATAGTCCATCTTGCACATCTCAAGAGATATAAAATTTTGCTAACTTTTGATGTGTAAAATTTGCTAGCTTACATACTATAAATTTGTATACCAAATGTGCTATTTTGTCTATCTCAAGATGCAAAACATGCTAACTTGCACTTTGCAAAGGAAGTAAAAAATAGTACTTCTCAAAAGAGAAGAAAGAGCTTGCTATCTTGAACATCTTAAGAAACAAAAACTGCAAAAGTGTTATCTTGTATGTTGTAAAACTTGCATATCTAAAACTTGATAGCTTGAATATTCTAAGCACGGTGTAACACTTGCTAAATTTTCTAGCTTCAAAACTGCATGATGATAAAACTTGATATTATGTTTTTCATTCAATAAGTTGAATTAATATCACAAACACATAAGAGTTGGAACTTCTTCTTTTTGTTGATGACAAAGGGGGAGAAGTATGTTGATGGCCTGCATGATTTGATCATGACATGTTACTTGGATTTTTGAATCTAAGAGTTTCTATCAATAAGCCATATTGATAGGGGGAGTTTGTTTAAACTCCGGGAGTTAAGTTTAACTCCGTCATCAATTGGTTGTCATCATAAAAAAAGGGGAGATTATTGAATCTCATATTTTGATGATAAAACCAATTGATAATTGTGTTTATGTTTTAATCTGTGTTTTGGAGTGACGCAGGATGCTTTTATCAGGATGAGACAATTAAAGTAGGAAAAATCATGTTGGACCGGAGGAACATGTCAGAAGATTGGACGTTAGGCCGGTGGATTGATCAACGTATCGACAGAAGGCTTTGGGTCGTAGATTTGGGCATCGGGCCAAGAAGAGCGGACATTGCGCCGAGGATATCAGAGTTGCGGAGTCAACTAGCCGATTGGGCAATATGCCGTAGGAGAGGACGATGAGCCAAAGAATCGGACGAAGCATCGAGGGACCAATGACATGCCAGACAACTTGATTAATGCTTAGTATTAATTATCTAGATCGAAATTTATTTTACATGTGTAGGATTAATTATGATGGTAGTAAGACATGTGTTGAATCTCGGATTTTGATGATGAAGTCAATTGTCATTTGTTTTCTAATCTATGTGTTGAGATAAGTGTGTAGGATTAACTACGATGAAAGTTAGACAAGCAGCAGGAGTTGCGCCGGAGTCAAGATCATGATCACGTTGGGAGTTCGAGAGTTCAACGGAAGTTCGGACGGTCGTCGGAGGTTCTGCGAGAACAGATCCGAGAAATCCAAAAGCTTGCCAAGCGAAGCTCGTCGAAACTCGCCAAGTGGATCGTCGCAAAGTCCAGGAGTTTGCCGGAAGTCCGCAGAAGAATCACCGAGGGTTCATCGGATGATCGACGGAAGTTCGCCGGAAGAAGCGATTGACGCATCGGAGCAAAGCTGCAGAAATTGTCTTAGATTTAATCGTAGTTAGCACGTTGATTAAGTTGGAAAATGGGAGATGATCCCATTAGCTTAATCTTGGGGCAATTGGGCCCCTGAAAAGATTGAAATTGGGCCGAATGGAGCTAACCATTCGGACCCTGATTGCACTAGGAGGTGCAACCGCCTAGGCCAGGAGGTGGCACCGCCTGGGCTAAGTCTCCCAGCGAGACTGGGCGGTGCAACCGCCCCAGCCAGGAGGTGCAACCGCCTGAGCTCAGTCTTCGAGCTAGACTGGGCGGTGCAACCTCCCTGACAGAGAGGTAGCACCGCCTGAGCTCGGTCTTCGAGCTCTAGCAGAGAGGTGCAACCGCCTCAGTCAAGAGGTGGCACCGCCTGGGGCTCAGTCTCCGAGCCAGACTCAGGCGGTGCAACCGCCCCTGATAGAGAGGTGCAACCGCCTGGGCTCAGTCTCCGAGCTCTGCCAGGCGGTGCAACCTCTCCAGTCAGGAGGTGCAACCGCCTGATCCCGGAATTCCGGGATTTGATCGTTTTGAGCTCCAAATTTGAACTGGGTTGGGGCCTATAAGTACCCCACCCATTCAGCACAGAAATCACAAGACCCATACCGAAATCTTGATTCTTTCTGTGATTCTAAGAGCTCAAAATTGTTGTAAAGCCTTTAAGTCTCCTCCTTCTGTTCTTTAAGCTTCTGAATTGTAAAAGTGAGGAGAGAAAGGTTCTGTAAGGGTTGTCTCCTGAGCCCATCAAAAGGAGTGAAACTGTAAAAGGGCAGTTGGCCTTCGCCCATTGAAGGAAGGCAGCTAGTTGACGTCGGTGACCTCGTCGGAGGAGGAAGCCAAAAGTGGAGTAGGTCAAGACTGACCGAACCACTCTAAATCTCTGGTTTGCTTTTATTTCGAGTACCTTATCATTACTGCAAACCTCCTACATAACTACTGCTCTCTGCGCCTTTACGAATAAGTTCTAAGTGCTGATCTTTTCGAATCTGCATTTAGACGTAAATCTGTGTTTTTCGTACGATCAGCTTACGTTTGTGTTTTGATTCTGCAAAACTGTCTTCTGCGCTTTTATGAACTAGCTTCTAAGTTTAGATCCCTTTGAAACTGTTTTAGACGCAAACTACGTTTAGACGTAAAACTACGTTTAGACGCAAACTGCGTTTAGACGTAAAACTACATTTAAACGTAAACTGCGCAAACTGTGTTTAAACATAAAACTGTGTTTTAGACGTAAACTTCTTTTAAACGTAAAACTACGTTTAGACATAAAACTGCGTTTAGACGCAAATTGCGTTTAGACGTAAAACTGCGTTTAGACGTAAAACTACGTTTAGACGTAAACTGAGTTTAGACGCAAAACTGTGTTTAGATGCAAACTGCGCAAACTGTGTTTAGACATAAAACTATGTTTTAGACGTAAACTACTTTTAGACGCAAACTGCGTTTAGATGTAAAACTGTGTTTAGACGTAAACTGAGTTTAGACGCAAAACTGCGTTTAGACGTAAAATTGTGTTTAGACGCAAAACTGCGTTTAGACGCAAACTGTATTTAGACGCAAACTCAGTTTAGACGTAAACTATGCTTAGACGCAAACTGCGCTTAATCTTAAGTAATCTTAGAATCGGCTTTTACATCGAAATCGTTTTTATCGGACGAACGCAGCTTTCGTTTTTAAATCGCTGAAAGATTTCCGCTGCACTAATTCACCCCCCCCCCCCCTCTTAGTGCTCTCGATCCTAACAATTGGTATCAGAGCGAGGTTAACTCTCTAACGGATTAAAACCTAAGAGAGATGGCATACGTCGGAAACCAAGAGGGGCATTCTATTACACGTCCACCCATGTTCAGTGGGACGGACTACACCTACTGGAAGACCCGAATGAGGATCTTTCTTATTTCTGTGGATTTTGAACTGTGGAACCTTGTTGAAAACGGATTTTCAAAGTCTTCTCTTCCAATGATCGATTGGAATGAATTGGAAAAGAAGGCTTTCGCTCTTAATGCAAAGGCTATGAATGCCTTATTTTGTGCACTTGATAAAAACGAGTTTAATCGTGTTTCAACTTGCGAAACTACATTTAATATTTGGCACACACTTGAAGTGACCCACGAGGGCACAAGTAGAGTGAAAGAGTCAAAAATCAATCTGTTGTTGCATTCTTTTGAACTTTTCCGAATGAAACCGAGTGAAACCATTGGCGACATGTTTACCCGTTTCACGGATGTCGTCAACGGTCTAAAAGGACTTGGAAAAAGTTTTTCGGATTTTGAACTCGTAAATAAGATACTAAGATCCCTTCCTAAGAGTTGGGATCCTAAAGTCACTGCTATTCAAGAGGCAAAAGATCTACGCAACTTCCCTCTTGAAGAACTAATCGGGTCATTAATGACCTACGAAATGACTTGTAAAGCTCATGAAGAGCAAGAAGACATCCTTCCAAAGAACAGGAAGGATATGGCACTCAAAACTTCTGAATGCCACTTGAGAGAAAACTCAAGTGATGAGGACTGTGATGATGACTTAGCACTTTTAACAAGAAAGTTTAAAAAGTTCTTTAAAAGAAACAAGTTTAAGAATGATGCGAAAAATAAACTTGAACCCAAGAAGGACCAAGTGATCTGCTATGAATGCAAAAAGCCGGGACACTACAAGAGTGATTGTCCCCAAGTCAAAAGAAGAACATCAAAGAAGAAGGCGCTTCAAGCAACATGGGACGACTCGAGCGCGTCCGAAGAAGAGGAGACCAACACCGAGCAAGTTGCTCATTACGCCCTAATGGTCATCGAAGACGAGGTAACAAATTCATTAGATGCAGATTTATCATTCGATGAATTATTAAATGCTTTCCATGAATTGTTTGATGAGTGTAAGACTATTAGTGGTAAATACAAATTGCTAAAAAAGGAGTATGATAGTCTTATTTACAAGTTTGATAAGTTAAATGCTGAACATAGTGATAGTTTAAACTCATGCATAAAATGCCAGGATCTAGAAACTTTTCAAAAAGAAAACTTGCTACTTAAGGACACCTTGAAGAAATTCGAGGTTGGTAGTAAGTCATTAAACATGATCCTTACAAACAAGGGTCATGTTCCCAAAAGAAGTGGGATTGGATTTGTGAGGAGTCCTCACCAAAATCCAACTACCTTCGTAAAAGGCCCCGTCTTACATATTAGACATCAAAGCAAATGCAACTTTTGTTGCAAGTTTGGACACAGGACGCATTATTGTCCATTCAGGAAAATTAGTCCAAACAAATTGATTTGGGTTCCTAAAGGAACCATGACAAATTCTATGCAACATGATAGAAAATGTAGATCTATTTGTGAGGAACCCAAAAGCAAATGGGTACCTAAAAATCATCCCTTCCTATAAAAACATTAAAATTTTAGGCTGGAGCAAGAATTAATATTCTGCTCCTTGATTCTCGACAATCATAACCCAAAAGTCAAAAGCAACTCGCAACACTTAAATTACGAGTGGAAATTATGAAATCACAAATGCGATTTGGATGCAACCTAATGTGACTTTTCAGAATTAGAAATATATGATTCACATATCCCCTTGATCATCGAATCTGTCAATATTATCCATTCATCATCTTCAAATCAAACCTTGTATCATGAAGAAACTAAGTATGTCATAAACTTGAAAGGATTACCAACTTGAACGAACTATCACAAACATGTGTACGACATTGGGAGTATGCACGTTATAAGATCTATCTTGATCGTACAAGTTTTTTTTTCCTTAAAATAAAAACTCATACGTAATCACGTAAGAAACGTTAATTGCTCTGAATGAAAACTTTCCTCAAGACAAAACATCTCTGATCAAATCACAACAAAGTGCTCACTGCCTGCAGGCGGTGGCACCTCTCTAGCTAGCGGTGGCACCTCCAGCCATCACGGGTTGCTAGCGGTTGCACCGCTCCAGCCAGAGGTGCAACCCCCGCAACTCTGCCTTTTTAACCCATGCTAGGGCCGGCGGTGAAACCGACCCCAACTCACTTCCCTTCCCTTCTCTACTCCTCCAAGCCTCCTCCATCCCCATTTCACCCCGTTTAGCTTCCCAAATACCTCCCATTTCGGAGCAAAACATCAAGAAGCCTTCCCTCTTTTGAAGATTCCACTATGTTATGGGATCTAGAAGATCCTCAAGGGACAAGGGAAAGAGGAGATTAGTAGAAGAGTTTGATTTCACCCTCTTTGATTCAAAAAACCATGCTGAAAAATTTCCCTCTTTCGAACTTAGAAGCATCAATAAGGGAAAATACGTAGATATACATGAACTTAGAGACTTAGAAACTATCCAATGGTTTGCAAACCTAGATCTACTTCCAATCTTGCAGATTAACGAACCCATCTATCCTAGGCTAGTTCGATTGTTTTACAATAACATACAAATAGATGAGGAAGAAAGGATGTCCACCTATCTTTTAGGACAATACATCTCAATCACTGATAGATTCATTTGTGATATGATAGGCATTCCCATGAAAAGCATAGGACTTTACTTTAGAGGATCATGGGCTGATGAAACTATTGGAACATCCTATGTTGAAGCCTTAGGAACAATCTTTGCCAATCCCGACATAACATTTGTTCCTAAAAGTTGTGAACATCTACTACCTATGAACACTAAATTACTTCATCATATCATGACTAGTATAATTCTTCCTAAACAATACCATCATGATGAAGTGAGTCAATTAGAATTAGGAACTATGTACTTAATCATGAAGGGACATGACATCTGTCTTGGCTATCTTATCCAACAAAGCATGTTAGAATTATCTAAGAAAGACATGATGCTCCCATATGGTGGTATAATTACTAGAATAATGAGAGCTTACGACATTCAAATACCACCAGAAGAAGTAATGAAAGTAGATAGATTCAGCATAATAAACAAAAATCTACTTCACCGACTAAGATGTCACTATAGAAATGGTAACTGGGTTAGAATGCCTAGAAGAACTGATCCTCCTCAACCTGAACCAAAACCGGAAACACCAGTATTTAGGAGTACCCAATCTCCTCCGATCTGTCCCTTTGAGGAAACACATCCAGTTGAGCAAACTCATACATCCGTCGAAGAAATTGGGATTCGAATGGACCGATTCGAACAGAGACAAGAACGGATTGAACAACGACAAGATCAAATTCTATCAAAGCTACAGCAGATTCATAGTCAATTTGACTCCTTGCTTAGGCACTTTAATTTTCCACCCCATGAATAAACTTGTATGAACATTTGTTGCTGCTGTAAACTTCTTATGTTACTCACTTATGATATGCTAGTTGTAAACATCTATCGTGGTAAACATTTGTCTTGTGCCTTGTCGTAAAGGTTATCTCGAACTTTAATCGTATCGTTTCTTTCGATATGTGATATGTCCGAATTAAGAATATTGTGCTTTGAAACTAAAAGTTTTGAAAAACTTGCAATTTGATTTCATTAAAAGAGAATTAGGAATGTTGATGAAATAGATCAGATCACTTGATTGCCATGTTTATATGTGAAAATCTGTAACAAAATCTTGTCCAAATGCATCTTATTTGTTCGAATGCTATAAAACAGATTTATTCGTACACTTTCATAAGTTTCTGAAATAAATATGATAAAGTGATTCCTATGTATGTATTTCATCCTGTAATATCTTTGCGGGTAAAATGGATTATAACAAAAAGGGGAAGAAGTTTTCAAAGCAATCTATGTAAAATTCTTCTATAAGCTTGCTAATATTGTTTTCCTGGTATCACAATTACCATGCTTTTTGTTGATGACAAAGGGGGAGAAACATATGAATTGATAAACACTGCCATGATCATGTCTATGTCATAGTTGCAAATACTTGAGTGATGCTATAAACAATGTTATGGTTATGCCATCCTTGCATCACCAAGAGATATATGAACATGTGCTATAGTTTGCATTATGTCTTGAGTTGATATCCTATCTTGTGAAGTAAATGCAAACTTGCTAGAAAATCTCAAATGTGTGCATCATGTAATAGTCCTTCGCAGCTTTATATGATAATATTCAATTACATGATGAATAGTTACAAACACAATCATACAAACTTGATGATGTATGTCAAGCCTTGACATCATTCTTGAAGAGATACATCATGATGGGTATCATGATGGGAGTATTGATAAGTTTAACTGATCTAACTTATCAATACGTCACTTGAATTCTTAGGTCTTGAATTCAAGGTTGACTTATCTCAACTATGACATATAGATAGGGGGAGTTAAGGATAACTCCATTATCAATTGATTGTCATCATCAAAAAGGGGGAGATTGTTGAATCTCGGATTTTGATGATGAAGTCAATTGTCATTTGTTGTCTAATCTATGTGTTGAGATAAGTGTGCAGGATTAACTACGATGAAAGTTAGACAAGCAGCAGGAGTTGCGCCGGAGTCAAGATCATGATCACGTTGGGAGTTCGAGAGTTCAACGGAAGTTCGGACAATCGTCGGAGGTTCTGCAAGAACAGATCCGAGAAATCCAGAAGCTTGCCAAGCGAAGCTCGTCGGAACTCGCCAAGTGGATCGTCGCAAAGTCCAGGAGTTTGCCGGAAGTCCGCAGAAGAATCACCGAGGGTTCATCGGATGATCGACGAAAGTTCGCCGGAAACTCGCCGGAAGAAGCGATTGACGCATCGAAGCAAAGCTGCAGAAATTGTCTTAGATTTAATCATAGTTAGCACGTTGATTAAGTTGAAAAATGGGAGGTGATCCCATTAGCTTAATCTTGGGGCAATTGGGCCCCTGAAAAGATTGAAATTAGGCCGAATGGAGCTAACCATTCGGACCCTGATTGCACCAGGAGGTGCAACCGCCTAGGCCAGGAGGTGGCACCGCCTGGGCTAAGTCTCCCAGCGAGACTGGGCGGTGCAACCGCCCCAGCCAGGAGGTGCAACCGCCTGAGCTTAGTCTTCGAGCTAGACTGGGCGGTGCAACCTCCCTGACAGAGAGGTAGCACCGCCTGAGCTCGGTCTTCGAGCTCTGGCAGAGAGGTGCAACCGCCTCAGTCAAGAGGTGGCACCGCCTGGGGCTCAGTCTCCGAGCCAGACTCAGGCGGTGCAACCGCCCCTGACAGAGAGGTGCAACCGCCTGGGCTCAGTCTCCGAGCTCTGCCAGGCGATGCAACCTCTCCAGTCAGGAGGTGCAACCGCCTAATCCCGGAATTCCGGGATTTGATCGTTTTGAGCTCCAAATTTGAACTGGGTTGGGGCCTATAAGTACCCCACCCATTCAGCACAGAAATCACAAGACCCACACCGAAATCTTGATTCTTTTTATGATTCTAAGAGCTCAAAATTGTTGTAAAGCCTTTAAGTCTCCTCCTTCTGTTCTTTAAGCTTCTGAATTGTAAAAGTGAGGAGAGAAAGGTTCTGTAAGGGTTGTCTCCTGAGCCCATCAAAAGGAGTGAAACTGTAAAAGGGCAGTTGGCCTTCGCCCATTGAAGGAAGGCAGCTAGTTGACGTCGGTGACCTCGTCGGAGGAGGAAGCCAAAAGTGGAGTAGGTCAAGACTGACCGAACCACTCTAAATCTCTGGTTTGCTTTTATTTCGAGTACCTTATCATTACTGCAAACCTCCTACATAACTACTGCTCTCTGTGCCTTTATGAATAAGTTCTAAGTGCTGATCTTTTCGAATCTGCATTCAGACATAAATCTGTGTTTTTCGTACGATCAGCTTACGTTTGTGTTTTGATTCTGCAAAACTGTCTTCTGCGCTTTTATGAACTAGCTTCTAAGTTTAGATCCCTTTGAAACTGTTTTAGACGCAAACTATGTTTAGACGTAAAACTACGTTTAGACGCAAACTGCGTTTAGACATAAAACTGCGTTTAAACGTAAACTGCGCAAACTGTGTTTAAACATAAAACTGTGTTTTAGACGTAAACTTCTTTTAAACGTAAAACTACGTTTAGACGTAAAACTGCGTTTAGACGCAAACTGCGTTTAGACGTAAAACTGCGTTTAGACGTAAACTGAGTTTAGACGCAAAACTGTGTTTAGACGCAAACTGCACAAACTGTGTTTAGACATAAAACTGTGTTTTAGACGTAAACTACTTTTAGACGCAAACTGCGTTTAGACGTAAAACTGTGTTTAGATGTAAACTGAGTTTAGACGCAAAACTGCATTTAGACGTAAAACTGTGTTTAGACGCAAAACTGCGTTTAGATGCAAACTGTATTTAGACGCAAACTCAGTTTAGACGTAAACTGTGCTTAATCTTAAGTAATCTTAGAATCGGCTTTTACATCGAAATCGTTTTTATCGGACGAACGCAGCTTTCGTTTTTAAATCGCTGAAAGATTTCCGCTGCACTAATTCATCCCCCCCCCCCCCCCCCCCTTCTTAGTGCTCTCGATCCTAACAACATGCAGTAGGTGTTGAGCTAGAATTAAGACAAAGATCACGTTGGGGGTTCGAGAGTTCGTCGGAAGTCCGGATAGTCATTGGAGGTTCTGTAGGAATAATCCGAGAAGTCTAGGAGCTTGCTAAAGAAGCTCATCGGAACTTGCCAAGAGGATCGTTGCAAGTCCAGGAGTTTGCCAGGAGTCCGCCGGAGCATCGTCGAGAGTTCGTCGAATGTTCGTTAGAAGTTCGCTGGAAGCTCGCCAGAAGAAGTGATTGATGCACCGAAACATAATCTACAGTATTGATGTCTTAATTATCGTAGTTAGCATGTAGATTAAGTTAGGATTGAGAGGTAATCTCATTAACTTAATCTGGTGCCAACTGGGCCCGTGGTAGATCCAAATTGGGCCGAATGGATCAATCCATTCGGACCCAGAATTCCTATCAAGCGGTGGCACCGCCTAGGAGACTTGGTCTCCTAGGAATTCTGGACGGTGGTACTGCCCTAGTTAAGCAGTGGTACCGCCAGAGCTCGGTCTCCGAGCTCTGCCAAGCGGTGGTACCGCCCAGATTGAGCGATAGTACCGCCTAGTGTCAGATGCCAAGTGATAGTACCACCCAATTATGGTGGTGGTACCGCCAGGATCCCAGAAATCTAGGAGATGACACTTTTGAGCTCCAAATTCAAACGAATTAGGGCCTATATAAACCCCACCCTTTCTGCATGAAAGGGTAACCAAAAAGCTTATTTTTATTCTAAGTATTTGAGAGCTTAAAAGTATTGTAAAAGGCTAGAAGTTCTTCTCCCTCTTTCTTTCTAAGTGTTGATCATTCAAGAGAGGAGTGAAAATCTGTAAGGGTTATCTCCTAAGCCCGTCAAAAGGAGAAAATGTGTAAAAGGTGGTTGGCCTTCACCTATTGAAGGAAGGCCTTAGTGGACGTCAGTGACCTTGTCGGAGGAGGAAGCCAAAAGTGGATGTAGGTCAAGATTGACCGAACCACTCTAAATCTCGATTTGCATTTACATTCTGCTCTTTATCTTAACCACAAACTGCCTCCATTGCTTTGCATCATCTATACTTCTGTTTGCTCTTAAGTTAAAGTTCTTTCCGAAATGGTTTTCGTACGAAAGTCTTTTTAACTGATGAAAGTTTTCTGCTGCACTAATTCACCCACCCCCCATCTCCCTTAGTGCTCTTGATCCTAACATCTAAAAGGCTCTCAATCATGTATTTCTTCTTTATAAACACTCATCACTTCATCTCCAAGCTTTCATCGATGCTGATTTGGCAGGCAACATTGATGATAGAATATCTACGTTAGCCTATATTGTCTTTCTTTGAGCAAATCCAATCAGTTGGATTTTTAAAAAACATAAAACAATGGCAAAGTCCATTATTAAAGTTGAATATCAAGCCATTGCTACCACCACTATAGAACTCAATTGGGTCACCAATCTACTATAAGAACTTGACATCAACTCCAAATCTACCTTTATAATATACTATGATAATGTTAATGTCACATACTTATGTGTCAATCTAGTATTTCACTCATGCATGAAACACATTGCTATCGACTTTAATTTTGTTAGAGATCAAATTATCAGTTATTAACTATGGGTTTCTTACGTACATATTGCTGATCAACTAACAGATTCTCTCACAAAACTTTTCGCCCCTAAAATACTTTAATTATATCAGTCCAAGATTGAACTTTAAAGATTGACATGGAAGCTCAATTTTATAGGAGCATGATAGAAGATCAAGACAGAAGATCATAATTGAAGAAATCAATCATCTATTATTTGATGATGTTAATAACTAATTTCGTTATATAATTTGATGATTGATTGAGAAAAATCTTTTCCTCAATATCTATATAAATACTCTTTACCTCAATCAATAAATTCTTTTGACAACCTAAACCTATTTCTTGTTTCTACTGTCTTCCCTGTGGTCTGCAAGGCATGCAGGGTGCAATTCCTACTTGCAAGTCTCTTCGTTGATCCTTAGTGGCGGAGGAGCTCTCCACCGGCGACCGGGAGCTCCGAGAAAGCTACTTAGAGTTGGGTGGCAATCGGCCATTTTATATAAGCCGTTGGATCTTTGAATGTGTCATGGTTTTTGAATCATCGCGCCGTCGCTCCGCTTGAGGGAGTTCACATTGGTGTGAAACGTGGAGATTAACGCACACCGGTTTCTGATCCTTGTAACTTTTTGACTGATGTTCACCGCTAGATTCATTTATCTTACTTTTCTTCATCTTCTTTCATAATTCTGTGTCAAGCCTACTAATTTACATTTTTTTGGTGTTAATGCTGCTTTGTTCTAATATTTGTCGTCATTTTATTTTCTTGTTAATGGTGAATAATTGCTGGTAGATGAAATATATTAATATCGTAAGAGTGTTTTGATTAAAAAGGAGCAGATATATGATTTTTTCCTTATTATTGAACTCTCTATAAGGTGATAATTATAATCGAATCATCTCCGAATTCATGTTTTACGTGCGTTATCTGTGAAGTTAAATATGCGTGGCGACGCTTGTTGGCTTCTCCATCAATCAATCAATAAAAGACACTAGCAGATATGGCCGCAGAGAGAGTAGCTACTAAATCACAAACAATACGGACCACATGATATCAGCATTAATATTTTATTACAAAGTCATCCACAAATCACCAAACAAACACATAGAAAACAACGTTTCAACCTCCATCTTCCTCCCCATACACACCTGCTAAACTCATACATGTAAATATATACACAGAGAGATAGAGAGAGAGAGAGCATTCCCTGTAAGATTGTCGTTCTTGCCTCTTTCCACCGACCCCGTCCTCCGTCTCCACCATGCACTTCAATATCTCCAAAGTCCTCGACCACCGCAAGGACATCTCCAACTTTGTTGACCACCGCAAGGACATCAGCACCGAGAAGGAGGCTCTCGCTAACCTCCTCGCTTCCTCCGGCGATCACTTCCCTGGCTCGGACTTCCACCCTGCCGACCGCAAGACCTGGATGTCGGAGCTCGGCCCCGACCGGCTCAGGATCAACCAGATCGTCTGGCCCGGCACCCACGACTCCGCCACCAATGACATCGGCGTCCCGCTGGTCACCCGCCCCTTCGCGGAGTGCCAGACCCGCTCCATCTACGACCAGCTCGTCCTTGGCACCCGCGTCCTCGACGTGCGCGTTGAGAAGGGACGACACATCTGCCACGGCATCCTCCGGTCGTACAGCGTTGACGTCGTCCTCGACGGCGTCAAGCGCTTCCTCTCCGAGGCCGAGTCTGAGATCGTCATCCTCGAGATCCGCACCGAGTACGGCCACGAAGACCCGCCGGAGTTCGACAAGTACCTCGTGGATCAGCTCGGCGACCTGCTGATACACCATGACGACGCTGTGTTCGGCAAGACGGTGGCCGAGGTGCTGCCCAAGCGAATCATATGCGTGTGGAAGCCGAGGAACTCTCCGGCGCCCGCCGCCGGGAGCCCGCTGTGGAGCGCAGGTTACCTCAGGGACAACTGGATCGACACCGACCTGCCGAAGACCAAGTTCGACAGCAACATGAAGCACTTGGGCGAGCAGCCGCCGTCGGCCGCGAGGAAGTACTTCTACCGGGTGGAGCACACCGTGACGCCCAAGCCCGAAAATCCGGTGGTCAAGATGGTGGACAACGAAATCCGGCCGTTCGCGCGGCTGTTCATCGCGCAGACCTTCGCGCAAGGGTTCGCAGATCGGCTGCAAGTCTTCTCGACCGACTTCATCGATGAGGATTTCGTGGATGCGTGTGCAGGGATGACCCAAGCGAGGGTAGAAGGCCAAGGCATAAGCTGAAGAGGGTTTACGTACTCTACTCACCTTATCCGATTACGTTATAAATGCATGTCTTAATTTCCTGCATATTTTCTCAAGATGTTGGGGAGGATTATAGTTGGTGATATTAAATCTGTATAATCAAGATGTTTTATGTTAATGGTTAAGCATTGTCAACATCATTAACAAAAATTTACGTTCACGATTGTATTAAAGTTATTCATCTATATTTTAAGTTATTAAAATTTATTTTAACGTGTCATATTAGTATTTTAATAATAATTATTATTATTATATGTGATGGTGGGAGTTTGTTATCCTTGAGTCTTTATTGGCAACCACCGACGGGTTGTCATTTGGATCATTGCGTCATCCAACCCCACCTCAATAATGCAGTGTGATGATTGATAGAGCAATAGACAAGTGGAACTCTCCATCAAAATTAAATGATGTATGGACATTTTTGAATATCTTTGGATCGAATTCTATAATAAAGATCACGCCCTAAACTAATTTAATTGTTATAATCGAACAAGAACAGAACGTGATGTAAATTAGCTTAAAATAACATAAAGTTACTTGAACCTCTCAAGGGTGGGGTGTTAATTTGTGACTTGATAAATAAAGAACAATTATAAGCGAGCTGACAAGCCTAAATATCACACCAATGCTCTTAGTGGGGCCTATGATGGCAGCAATATTATTGAGGCTGCACTATGTGATGATTCCAGATTCATATCTATCCACAATATATCGGTCACCTTTAAATCAAAAATAATAATAATAATTCATATTATATAATCTTAACTCCGGTTCGGTTTTCTGGGTATTTGGAATTCGAGCAAACCGGACCCGGTTGGATCCGATTTCATGTTGTCCCATATTACTCTTTTATAAATGCAAAGCAATATAAGACTGGGATATAATTAGAACATGATCCAGGTTGATTGGCGGATTAAGCATTTCGATAATCCTCATGTATTAATTATCTTTCATAAACATCTCACAAGTACAACTAAAATAATATAAGTCATCGAGCTCATATTCAGCTACTTTTGCGTCAATAAATTAGTATATCCTCAGTAACTTAATTCGTCAGCGAGATTAGCAGAAGACGACGTGAAAAATTCCGCTACCGAGTTGGCCGCACGACGGGCACGCCGGGGCGACGCCTGCGGCGGCGCAGTCGGCGCAGAGGCAGAGGTGACCACAGGGCAGCACCGCCACGGTGGTGCTCCGCCACAGGCACACGCGGCACGAACCGTGGGATCCCGTGCAGGACGGGACGTTAGACGACTGGGCGTCGTCGACCATGGCGAGGCCGCCGCCATCTCCGGCGCTCTCGCCCGTTCGCTCCGGCGGGGTCGCCGTCTCCCGCTCCAGCTGGGAGCGGAGGATGTTGGCGTTGTGTTGGGCCTCCAGGGCTTTGGCCTGCCACGCTATGGACTCCACCTTCACGTGCGCGAGCTGCTCCCGGAGCTGCGCGCACCGTCGCAGTGCCTGCTCTGCCTCCGCTTCCTTTTCCCGAATCCTTCGAGTCGCCTCCACCTCCGCCGCGCACAGGAGAATCTGGCAGTGCCTTCGCCACTTCTCCAACAGCGTCCGACGAAATTGATCTGCCTGCGCAAAAGATCCAACTAAGCCCATCACTGCTCCTTGTTCTGCGAACAGAAAGTTACACATAACACGGAGAGAGAGAGAGAGAGAGAGAGAGAGAGAACCTGAGCGCGGAGAAATCCTTGGACCTCTCCTTCGTATTTCTTAACGATAGCTGCGATTTCTTCGAAGTCTTGGGATGACGATGGAGGAAGGGGGCTGAAGTGGTTGAAGACCTGGTGCTGGTTTTGCTCTCCGAAGAGTTTGAAGCCGGTGGAGAGGGAAGGGGGCCTCGGCGGAAGCTGGAGAGGACAGCTCATCATCATCGGCGCTGATGAGTAGCCGTATCCTGGGTTGTTGCTAGTTGCAGTAGCGTTAACCTGCGCTGCTGCTGCGGTGGTCGCTGCCGCTGCCGGCTCCTTCCTCATCCGCTTGCGTGGTGTCTGGCTCGCTGCAGCCACAGCCGCCACCGTCGTCTCACCGATCAGAACCCGAGGTTTCAAGAGACGTATATCCAAAGCAGCAGAGTTGGACTTACCGGTTTGATTCCTGACCAACACTGGCGGCGGCACCGGAGGAGGGTCGACGCTCCGCTGTTGCTGCCCTCTGCATGCGATTCTCAGTTCACAAACGCATCAAAAGATGAAAACTTTGACACGGAACACACGAAATTTCGTTCATCGAAAGGCCAACATTTCGAGAAGAAACCTGTAAAAATTACGACAAAAAGGGGGAAAAAAAATCAAATTTTTAGCGCAGAAACAGTAGAAAGATGGATCACATGTTCTGATTCCGAACAACGGATGGCCGCTTCGCTCGAACTGTCATTGCCGATACACTAAACGACACAGACACGAGAGATGCAATCTAATTGCTGTCTCTTCGCATGAACTCACAACACGTACTCGTGGGGGTTTACGCGCATAAATTGACGCGTCCAAGTGCCAGTTTCGTCAACCAAATCAATACTTTCCAACACCGTGGTTAAAGATACAGTCTTGATGGTTTACTATAAGGCATAAATTAGTAGGGGAAAAGATATGGATGTATGCTTCACTTATAAATACGTGGAAATTGGTTACTTACTATCCTTTTTCTTCTTACTGTTTTTCCCAGGTTTCCTTTTCTAATTTTCCAAAACCTGGATTCATACGGCAAGTATACATTTTTTTCTCCTTTACCAAATTATCCTTGCTATGTTATCCAAATTAATTAAAATATAAAATCATCATCACGTTGTGATTAAAGTGGATAGTATTGCATCAATGTTTGCAAAATTAAGGTTATTTGATGGTGCCAGCGGTCTTTTTATTTGTCAAAAAACACTTGCTGATTACTGAATCTTGTCTGCCTAATCGCATTGGACAGATAGTTTTATTGAATAATGTCAAAATAAGGACCTTAAATTTGCTTATAATAATGCCAGTTGGATCAAAATAAAAAACAATTAGATTATTGGACATCTGCATTTTCCCATATGAATTACCTTTATTTGCAACTACCACTTTACTATTTATGAATTGTCATCTGTGGTAGATTAGATACGACAACTACTACTTTTACATTCAAATGGAGCCTTTATTGGTTGAATTATTTTTCATGGTAATGGAGTAATTGCAACCATTTTTCTTCAAACATTGTGGTCATACTCGACAAACAAGAAAAGAACAATCGTTCCAAGAAAGGCTCCTCCACGCAGTTTGTCAGGAAACAGATCTGCTGTTTGCAAATATATATGTCAAAAAAATTATATGATCTCATATGCTAAATTTTAGCTATAGATTACATGTATTTCCAAGAGAATATGCCTATATTACAATACATTTGCACATGTTAACCGTGAACTATTGATGGCAGTGTATTGGGCTTCATTCCAATTATCTTAAAAGATTTGCTCTATGATCTGCAAAACTTTAATGTGGACTTGAGTCCAATGTTTTGCTCAAAATTTTTTGTTAGAAATACTAGGTATATAAATATAAATATAAATAAATATATATATATATATACATATATATACATATATATATACATATATATATATATATACATATATATATATATATACATATATATATATACATATATATATATATACATATATATATATACATATATATATACATATATATATATACATATATATATACATATATATATATACATATATATATACATATATATATACATATATATATATATATATATATGTATATATATATATATATATATATATATATATATATATATATATATATATATATATATATATATATATATATATATATATATATATTCTCATAAGCAAATTTAGCAAATCAAGCCATTTACAAATAGGCAAATATCACCAAATCGAAGTAGGATTTGGAGTCTCCAATATTAAAAGGGGTGATAGGGATCACGCGGGGACGAGAATCAAATCATACAATTTTGTATGTTACATTGAACATTATCACATTTCATCTAGATTTGCATTTTGTTTAGGAATTTACTTTCGTTCACTTCATGTTAAGATACACATTCTCTTTTGCAAGATCTTAATCAAGGCTGAATGCAGTGTTTTCCTTTAAAATAGTGATCTTAATTTGATATTAATTGCATGTACAAGTTTGAAAATACCATATCCACGTTGAATCATTGAATTATTTACATGCTTGTTTAATCGCATTAATACTATGTTAGGGTACATTTTGATTATCCAAACTGGAAACTGATTTGGATCAAACCATCTTTCTTCCGGCCTATCTCAAGGTAGAGCTCATCAAGTTGCACATTTGAATTTTGTAAAACTGCATCGAGGCACTCCCGATAATATCTCTTTGATGTTTAAATCAATAATCTAGTTGGATAAGTTAGATTTAGATTGCTCTGTCTTTTGAGAGTATATATATATATATATATATATATATATATATATATATATATATATATATATATATATGATCCCTTTTATAGTGGGTGCTTAGAAGGACTGTTACACAGCTAGTATAGTAACATAAGCATAAGAACAGGCCATAACCACCTTTCATTAGTGTCGAGCTATTATATATGTTTGTTATGCCATTTAGAACCACCATGCTAGACCATTACGCCTACATTGTTACACTTGTTCATCGTGCTGTTTGTGCGACAATGGGTGCACGAAGATCGTCCGTACTCATTTTCCAACTGGCATTTACCAGATATGATTATATAAGGTCAAAGTAATGACAGAATACAGCTTCAATGGTACCCACATGTCAGCTAGGTGGCTTGGCCACGTGGAGATGAGGTGTCAGAGCAATAATGTTAGCATATGTTAGTGATGGATCAACCACATCATTTTTACTATAACATATGCCTCCCCACTTCACGAGTTGAGTAGCATAGTGGATAATTAGTTAACAAGTATTATTTGATTGATATATATATCATCGATATAAGAGGTTATGGAATGCTTGACTTGGGATGCTTAATAGTGATTCTATTGTTCTAGTAATGTACTTTGTCCTTAGACTTGAGATACCAATAATGTCTTGTATGAGTACTATACTTTTTGATATCAGACTTATAGGTTTAAAAGTTTCAGATCTATTATGTATCGATAGAGGATAGAGGATCAACTTTACGAGGGCTATTGTGTATCGATAGAGGATCATTTGCTCTCGGTATCAAAAGAGGAATATCTCATTTGTTCTTTCTTAGACAAATCCCTAGCTAGGTCATTTAGATTGAAAGAGAAAGAGTTCTCTAGGAGAATCTGATTAAAGCGAGACTCAAGTAAAAACCATATGAGTTTGACAACACCGTGCCCAGTATACGGTCTCTGATATATTAGATGAATGAGAGACTATAGGTACATGATAATTAAGGATAGATAGGTCTAAATAATTGGATTCTCTTGTATTGTCTGACGGCTACGACCTAGTGGCCTAGTATGTCCGCAAACGATGAGTCGAGTAAATTATTATGAAGATAATAATTTACTAAGTCAAAAGAAGTTCAGACAGGTATGACTCACAACTAGCTCGATATTGAGCCTAGAGAGTCACACATATATGGTAGGTGTTCCGACGAGTAGATGTTACGACATGCAATATCCGTCAAAGCCCTTATCTTATTAGATATCCAATAAGTCCATGAATTATTGGATCCTATGAATGAGATCTAATAAGAGCCAATGAGATATTATTAAATAGATATCCACTAATATAAGAGGCATTGGTAATTGGATGAAGATCTAATACCCAAAATGGTAGGATCCATTATGGTTAAGTAGAAAGAGGATCTCTATAAATAGGAGAAAACCAAAGAACTATAGGCTAGAGGCTTCTTGGTTGCACCTCCTATTCTCCTCTCTCTTCTTCTCCTCAAATAATAGGTGTAGAGATATATGTAGTGATTTTAGGAGCGTCATTATAGCCCTACTGTATGGATCACCGCTATAGAGGAGGGTGCTTGACCTCCTTCATCATCTCATACAGATCTGCAGGGATATACGTCTCTCTAGGTAAAACACAACTATCTCACACGTGGATTTAAGTTTCGCAGGTTTTTGCGCACTAATCTTCGTACAACGATGAATATATTTTTCGAAATTTTGGGGGTTTTATTTTCTGTTCTTTTGTTGCGCATGTGATGTCGCTCCCAGATTTCCCTACAAGATATATAGGAATTTAAGGATATACGATCTCTTAGATAACATAATTTCTCTTGTATGCGTGATTTTTTAATTTTGTGATTTTTTGGGCGTCAATCTTTGCACGACGATGAAACCTTCTTTTATATAAGAAATTCTAGGATTTTTGTTTTCTATTCCTCCGCTAAGCATGTGATGTTACCCCAGATTTTTTAATACTGCCAATTGGTAGTACCACCACTTAACGGTTTATGAGACTTTGTTTGGGTGGTACCATCACCAATTTGGGTTGTACCAATGCCTAACACTAGTGGTACTACCGTTGAGTCTTCCGAAAAATATGCACTTTATACGTTCTAGCTCATAAGCGATTTCATTACCTATTCTGGTGGTGCTACCGCCAGACCCAACTTTAGATCACTAAATGGGCCTAAATCAGCCTCGACTCAAGCCTAATGGGCTCATAATTGAGTTAGCATGGTTACACCCGAGACCAAATCAATTACAACATAAACTACTTCGATCAAGACATAACTTATTACAAGTACGAATCTTATATTGTTCGGCATGTCATTAGTTCATCTAACGCTTCGTCCGAACCTTCAATGTATTGTTCCCTCCTTTGGCGTATTGCCTAATCCATTAGCATATTGACCTCTCACAATATTAAATCTTCTTGGCGTAATATCCGATCCTCCTAGCCTGATGTCAGAACTCATGGCACGAAGTCCTTCTGCTAGCACGTGTTGAATCTCAGATTTTGATGATGAAGTCAATTGTCATTTGTTGTCTAATCTATGTGTTGAGATAAGTGTGCAGGATTAACTACGATGAAAGTAAGACATGCAGCAGGAGTTGCGCCGGAGTCATGACAAAGATCACGTTGGGAGTTCGAGAGCTCGACAGAAGTTCGGACAGTCGTCGGAGGTTCTGCGGGAACAAATCTGAGAAGTCCAGAAGCTTGCCAAAGAAGCTCATCGGAACTTGCCAAGTGGATCGTCGCAAGTCCAGGAGTTTGCCGGAAGTCCGCAGGAGCATCACCGAGGGTTCGTCGGATGATCGACGGAAGTTTGTCGGAAACTCGCCGGAAGAAGCGATTGACGCACGGGAGCAAGCTGCAGAATTTGTCTTAGGAAATAATCGTAGTTAGCACAACGATTAAGTTAGAAATGGGAGGTGATCCCATTAGCTTAATCTTGGGGCAATTGGGCCCATGAAAAACCCAAATTAGGCCGAATGGATCAACCCATTCGGACCCTGGTTGCTGTGGGAGGTGCAACCACCCAAGCCAAGAGGTAGCACCGCCTGGGCTAAGTCTCCCAGGGAGACTGGGCGGTGTAACCGCCCCAGCCAGGAGGTGCAACCGCCTAAGCTCAGTCTCCGAGCGAGACTGGGCGGTGCAACCTCTCCTGACAATAGGTGGCACCGCCTGAGCTCAAGTTTCGAGCTTTGCCAAGCGGTGCAACCGCCCCAGTCAGGAGGTGCAACCGCCTAAGCTCGGTCTTCGAGCTCTGGCAGAGAGGTGCAACCACCCCTGACAAAGGTGGCACCGCCCAGAGGCTCAGTCTTCGAGCTCTCCAAGCGGTGCAACCGCCCAGTCAGGAGGTGCAACCGCCTGATCCCGGAATTCTGGGAATTGACAGATTTGAGCTCCAAATTTGAACTGGGTTGGGGCCTATAAATACCCCACCCATTCAGCACTGAAAGGTAGCAAACTTACACTCAAAATCTTGATATCTTTATGTGATTCTTAGAGCTCAAATCTGTTGTAAAGACCAAAAGTTCTCCTCCTTCTATTATTCAAAGTTTGAGTTGTAAAGAGAGGAGAGAAAACTTCTATAAGGGTTGTCTCCTAAGCCCGTCAAAAGGAGTAAATCTTTAAAAGGGTGGTTGGCCTTCGCCTATTGAAGGAAGGCCTCTAGTTGACGTCGGTGACCTCGTTGGTGGAGGAAGCCAAAAGTGGAGTAGGTCAAGATTGACCGAACCACTCTAAATCTTGGTTTGCATTTCCTTTGAGCATTTTACCTTCACTGCAAACTTCTCAATAGCTTACTGCCTTCTACGATTTTACGAACGAGTTTCTAAGTTTAGAACTTTCTGAATCTGCATTTAGACGTAAATCGACTTTTTTCGTACGATCATCATATTTCAGTTTACGTTTACGTTTTAATTTCAATCATAACTGTTTACTGCCTTCTACGATCTTACGAATAAGTTTCTAAGTTCAGAAATTTATAAATCTGCATTTAGACGTAAATCTGCTTTTTCATACGATCATCATATTGCAGATTGCGTTTACGTTTTGAGCTTTACCATAACTGCACACTGCCTTTATACTCTTACTTAAACTGTGTCTTGTCTAATCAAGTGATTTACGAATCAACATTTAGATGTAAATCAGTTTCTTCGTACGAACGTCGGATTTTAGTTTGCATCTATATTTTGGTTTTCATCATAGCTGCAAACTGCCTGCATAGATTGACTTTAATCTTGCTTAGTATTGACTTTCACACAGAAATTGTTTTTATCGTGCGAACGCAGCTTTCGGTTTTAATCGCAGAAAGTTTTCCATTGCACTAATTCGCTCCCCCCCTCTTAGTGCTCTCAATCCTAACAATTGGTATCAGAACTCAGTTAACTCTCAAACGGATTAAAACCCAAGAGAGATGGCTTACGCCGGAAACCAAGAGGGTCATTCTATTACACGTCCACCCATGTTTAATGGGACGGACTACACCTATTGGAAGACCCGAATGAGGATCTTTCTTATCTCTATGGACTTTGAACTTTGGAATCTTGTCGAGAATGGTTTTTTAAAGTCTTCTCTTCCAATGATCGATTGGAATGATTTGGAGAAGAAGACTTTCGCTCTTAATGCAAAGGCTATGAATGTCTTATTTTGTGCACTTGATAAAAACGAGTTTAATCATGTTTCGATTTGTGAAACCACATTTGATATTTGGCACACACTCGAAGTGACTCATGAAGGCACAAGTAGAGTGAAAGAGTCAAAAATCAATCTTCTGTTACACTCTTTCGAACTTTTCCGGATGAAACCGAGTGAGACTATTGGCAACATGTTTACCCGTTTCACGGATGTCGTCAACGGTCTAAAAGGACTCGGAAAAAGTTTTTCGGATTTTGAGCTCGTAAATAAGATTCTAAGATCCCTTCCTAAGAGTTGGGATCCTAAAGTAACTGCTATTCAAGAGGTGAAAGATCTAAACAACTTAAAAGGAACTACGAGATGACTTGCAAAGCTCATGAAGAGCAAGAAGACATCCTTCCAAAGAACAGGAAGGATATGACACTTAGAATTTTGGAAGACTACTTAAAAAAAAACTCAAGTGATAAGGACTGTGACGATGACTTGGCACTTTTAACAAGAAAATTTAAATAATTCATTAAAAGAAACAAGTTTAAGAATGACACTAAAAATAAACTTGAACCCAAGAAGGACCAAGTTATTTGATATGAGTGCAAAAAGCCGGGACATTACAAGAGTGATTGTCCCCAAGCCAAAAATAGAACAACAAAGAAGAAGGCGCTCAAAGTAACATGGGATGATTCGAGCGCATCCGAAGAAGAGGAGTCCAACACCGAGCAAGTTGCTCATTACGCCTTAATGGCCATCGGAGAGGAGGTAACAAATTTATTAGATGCAGATTTATCTTTCAATGAATTATTAAATGCCTTCCATGACTTATTTGATGAATGCAAGATTATCAATAGAAAATATAAATTGCTAAAAAAGGAGCATCATAGTCTTACTTGTGATTTCGATAAGTTAAAAATTGAATATCATGATAGTTTAGATCCATGCATCAAATGCCATGATCTAGAAAATCTCCAAAAAGAAAACTTGCTACTTAAAGACACTTTGAAGAAATTCGAGGTTGGTAGCAAGTCATTAAACATGATCCTTGCAAACAATGGTCACGTTCCAAAAAGGAGTGGAATTGGATTTGTGAGAAGTTCTCACCAAAATCCAACCACCTTCATAAAAGGACCCATCTTACATATTCAACACCAAACCAAATGCAACTTTTGTTGCAAATTTGGACACAAGACGCATTATTGTCCATTCAAGAAAATAAGTCCAAACAAACTGATTTGGGTTCCTAAAGGAACCATGATAAACTCTATGCAACATGATAAACAATGTAGATCTATCTTTGAGGTACCCAAAAGCAAATGGGTACCTAGAAATTATCCCTTCCTGTAAAAACATTAAAAACATAAAAATTTTAGGCTGGAGCAAGAAATAATATTCTGCTCCTTGATTCTCGATATTCATAACCCAAAAAGGAACTCGCAATGCTCTCTAGCCTAAATTACAGACGGAGATTATAAAATCACAAATGCAACTAAGATACAACCTTATTTGACTTTTCAGAATTAAACATATGATTCCCAAACTCACATATCGTCTGAATTTTCGAACCCATCAATTTCATCCGTTCATAACCTTCAAATCTAACTCTGTATCATGAAGTGACTAAGTCCGTCATGAACCTGCAAGACTTACCAACTTTAAGAAACTATCACAAACATGCGTACGACATTGAGAGTATACACGTTAAAAATCTATCTTGATCGTGCAAAAGTCCTTGTCTTAGAATAAAAATTCTCCTCAAGAAAGAAAAACTCTCAGATCAGATCACACTGATCAGAACAAGTGCTCACCGCCTGCAGGCGGTGGCACCGCCCCAGCTGGAGGTAGCACCTCCAGTTGTCACGTGTTGCAAGCGATTGCACCGCTCCAGCCAGAGGTGCAACCGCCCGTAACTCTGCCCCTTTTTAACCCAAGCTAGGGTCGACGGTGAAACCGACCCCAACTCACTTCCTTCCCTCCTCTACTCTCCCAAGCCTCCTCCATCCCCATTTCCCCCATCTTAGCATCCCAAATACCCCTCATTTCGAAAGCAAAGCATCAACAATCCTTCCCTCTCTTGAAGATCTCACTAAGGTACTCTCTAAGAAACCCTTAAACTTTGTTTCTTGATTTATTTACTCTTGCTCATCACTATTATTCTAAACAGCAGTAGTTATGGGATCTAGAAGATCCTCAAGGGACAAAGGAAAGAGGAGATTAGTAGAAGACTTTGATCCCACCCTTTTCGATTCAAAGTACCATGCTGAAAAATTTTCCTCTTTTGAACTTAGGAGTGTCAATAAGGGAAAATACATAGATTTAACTGAACTAAGAGACTTAGAGACAATCCAATGGTTTGCAAACTTAGATCTATCCAAGATTTGTTAGATTGTTTTACAACAACATATAAGTAGATGAAGAAGATAGATTCATTTGCGACATGATAGACATTCCTATGAAAAGTAGAGGACTTTACTTTAGAGGATCATGGGATGATGAAACCATTGGAATAACATATGTTGAAGCCCTAGGAACAATTTTTGCCAATCCCAACTTAGCATTTGTTCCTAAAAGTTGTGAACATTTACTACCTCTAAACACTAAGGTACTTCATCATATCCTAATTAGCATCATTCTCCCTAAACAATATCATCATGATGAATAAGCCAATTAGAATTAGGAACTATGTATTTGATCATGAAAGGACATGACATCTGTCTTGGTTATCTTATCCAACAAAACATGTTAGAACTATCTAAGAAAGACATGATGCTCCCATATGGTGGTATAATAACTAGAATAATGAAAGCCTATGATATTCTAATACCATCGGAAGAAGAAGTAATAAAAGTAGATAGATTCAGCATAATTAATAAAAATCTACTTCACCGATTAAGATGTTTTTATAGAAACGATAACTGGGTTAGAATGCCAAGAAGAACTGATCCCCCTCAACCAGAACCAGAACCGGAAACACCAGTATTTAGGGGTACCCAATCTCCTCCGATCTGTCCCTTTGAGGAAACACATCCATTTGAGCAAACTCACACATCATCTGTCGAAGATATTGGGATTCGGATGGATCGATTCGAACAAAGACAAGAACGGCTTGAACATCGACAAGATCAAATCTTATCTGAGCTGCAGCAAATTCATCGACAATTGGACTCTTTATTTAGGCACTTCAATTTTCCACCTCATGAATGAGCTTGTATGAACACAATTACCTGATATGTTGTAAACTCCTTATGTTACTCTTTATTTACCTTGATCTGTGAGCATATGCAAAGTTACAAACATCTCTTGTTGTTTATCTCGGATTTTATATTGAAACTAAATGTTTTGAAAACCTTGTGCTTTGATAAATATAAAGTGACATACCAATGCAGTTGATAAGTCATTAATTATAGAGTTCATTGATACTAAACATCAACTAGTCGATATTTTTACAAAACCTCTAAGTGAAGAACAATTTGATTTTATAAGAAGAGAATTAGGAATGTTGATGTGTCCGAATACTTAAACTAGTTAAAATTGCTTTTCGGACTTTATTGAATAATCAAATCACTTGATTACCATTACATGCCTTGGTATCACTTGATCAAATAACATGTTGGAAATTGTGTTAAATACAAAAATGTTTTGTCTTCATTTGAAAATCTGTAGCATAGTCTTGTCCGAATGCTTGAAAGAGTTCATTTCATTTTCGGATTTGCTTAACAATTGGAATGCTAAAAATCAGATTTTCTTGTACACTCTTATGAAAAATATTTTTTCGAAATGGATTTGATAAAATGGCTTTCCTCCTTCATGCACAAAGAATTATAACATACAAGGAGAAGAAAGTATTCAAAGCATTATACTTATCATGCCTTCCTTTATATGCTTGATAACTTGCTTATATTGTTCTCCTGTTATCACATCTACCATGCTTTTTGTTGATGACAAAGGGGGAGAAATATATGAATTGATTTGATGCTATAAACACTGATGCACTGATTAGGCCATGCTTGCATCACCAAGAATTATATGATTGCTATCATTGCTATAATTTACATTATGCCTTGTGACAAGATATCAAACAAAAACTTGCATCGTATGAGCTGATATCTTACCATATGATGAAATGCAAATACTTGCTAAAATATTTGAAATGTGTGCATTATGTAATGATATCAAAATCTTACTTCACAGCTTTACATGTTGATATCTTACAAAGACATGAATTACTACTATTATCATCATTCAAACTTGGAATGTAAAATTTGAAAATGAATGTCAAGCCTTGACATCATCTTCAAAGAGATACATCATGATAGGAATCATGATGGGAATATGTCTCTTGAATTTATAAGGTTTTAAATTCAAGAATGACTTATCTTAAGTATGGCATATAGATAGGGGGAGTTAAAGTTAACTCCATTATCAATTGATTGTCATCGTAAAAAAGAGGGAGATTGTTGAATCTTGGATTTTGATGATGAAGTCAATTGTCATTTGTTGTCTAATCTATGTGTTGAGATAAGTGTGTAGGATTAACTACGATAAAATTAAGACATGCAGTAGGAGTTGTACCGGATCATGACAATGATCACATTGGGAGTTCGAGAGCTTGACGGAAGTTCGGACACTCGTCGGAGGTTCTGCGTGAACAAATCCGAGAAGTCCAGAAGCTTGCCAAAGAAGCTCATCGGAACTTGCCAAGTGAATCGTCGCAAGTCCAAGAGTTTGTCAGAAGTCCGCAGGAGCATCACCGAGGGTTTGTCGAATGATCGACGGAAGTTCGCCGGAAACTCGCCGGAAGAAGCGATTGACGCACCGGAGCAAGCTGCAGAATTTGTCTTAGGAAATAATCGTAGTTAGCACAATGATTAAGTTAGAAATGGGAGGTGATCCCATTAGCTTAATCTTGGGGCAATTGGGCCCCTGAAAAACCCAAATTGGGCTGAATGGATCAACCCATTCGGACCCTGGTTGCTATGGGAGGTGCAACCACCCAAGCCAAGAGGTAGCACCACCTGGGCTAAGTCTCCCAGGGAGACTGGGCGGTGCAACCGCCCCAGCCAGGAGGTGCAACCGCCTGGGCTCAGTCTCCGAGTGAGACTAGGCGGCGCAACCTCTCCTGACAAGAGGTGGCACCGCTTGAGCTCAAGTTTCGAGCTCTGCCAGGCGGTGCAACCGCCCCAGTCAGGAGGTGCAACCGCCTGAGCCCGATCTTCGAGCTTTGGCAGAGAGGTGCAACCGCCCCTGATAGAGGTGGCACCGCTCAGAGGCTCAGTCTTCGAGCTCTGCCAGGCGGTGCAACCGCCCCAGTCAGGAAGTGCAACCGCTTGATCCCGGAATTCCGAGAATTGACAGATTTGAGCTCCAAATTTGAACTGGGTTGGGGCCTATAAATACCCCACCCATTCAGCACTGAAAGGTAGCAAACTTACACTCGAAATCTTGATATCTTTTTTTGATTCTTAGAGCTCAAATCTGTTGTAAAGACCAAAAGTTCTCCTCCTTCTGTTCTTCAAAGTTTGAGTTGTAAAGAGAGGAGAGAAAACTTCTGTAAGGGTTGTCTCCAAAGCCCATCAAAAGGAGTGAATCAGTAAAAGGGTGGTTGGCCTTCGCCTATTGAAGGAAGGCCTCTAGTTGACGTCGGTGACCTCGTCGGTAGAGGAAGCCAAAAGTGGAGTAGGTCAAGATTGACTGAACCACTCTAAATCTCGGTTTGCATTTCCTTTGAGCATTTTACCTTCACTGCAAACTTCTCAATAGCTTACTGCCTTCTGCGATTTTACGAATGAGTTTCTAAGTTCAAAACTTTCCGAATCTGCGTTTAGACGTAAATCGACTTTTTTCGTACGATCATCATATTTCAGTTTACGTTTACGTTTTGATTTCAATCATAACTGTTTACTGCCTTCTGCAATCTTACGAATAAGTTTCTAAGTTCAGAAATTTCTAAATCTGCGTTTAGACGTAAATATGATTTTTCGTACGATCATCATACTGCAGATTGCATTTACGTTTTGAGCTTTACCATAACTGCACACTGCCTTTATACTCTTGCTTAAACTGCGTCTTGTCTAATCAAGTGATCTACGAATCAGCATTTAGACGTAAATCGGTTTCTTCGTATGAACATCGGATTTCAGTTTGCGCCTATATTCTGGTTTTCATCATAGCTGCAAACTGCCTGCATAGATTGACTTCAATCTTGCTCAGTATCGACTTTCACACAGAAATTGTTTTTATCATGCGAACGCAGCTTTCGGTTTTAATCGTAGAAAGCTTTCCGCTACACTAATTCACCCCCCCCCCCCCTCTTAATGCTCTCGATCCTAACAGCACGTTGACCAGTCCTCCGACCCGACATCCAATCTCCTAACATGATGCTCTCCGGCCTAACGTTTGATTCTCCTACTTCAATCGATTTGTCTCTCTATGATCGAAGTTAGTTCTACATCACTCATACGTTGATTAGATCATAACTTTATTAATTGATTTTATCATTAAAAATTAAGATTCAATAATCTCTCCTTTTTTTATGATGATAATCGATTGATGGAGTTTTAACTAAACTGCCCCTATCCATATACCATATTAAAATAAATTATCATTCAAATAAATGATAACCTTCTAATCTAATTTGAAACAATTTTAATCATAATCCTATGCAACACATTATATCAATATAAACATTATTTACGTCATCATCATAAATCGAAGTATTGCATGTATAATTCCAAATCATCATGCATAATTATAAAATCATCATTACTTTAGGCATAATTTGCATGATACCAAAATATTAATATTTTTAAACCATCATTACTTCAAATCATCGTGCATAAAATCATAAAGCATGATACCAAAATATTTAACATTTTTAAACTATCATTATTTCTCGCCTTTTGTCATCAACAAAAAAGAGAAACGTCCAACTAACAAGTTTTTGAGACATGAAAGCTAGTAATTTAGTAAGTTTTACATTACTTTAGAACATGAAAATTAGCAAAATTTTTGCTTCTATTGAGATATGCAAGATAGTAATTTTTACTTCTATTGAGATATACAAGATAATAATTTTTACTTCTTGAGATGGGTAAGCTAACAATTTTTACTTTTCTTAAGATATGCAAGATATCAATTTGTGCTTATCTTGAGATGTGCAAGCTAGCACTTTTGCTTTTCTTTGTACGCTAGTAATTCTTGGTTCTTCTTGAAATGTGCAAGCTATTTTTTTTTACTGAACTCAATCGCACTTCTCTTGATGCTCAAAGTAGCCTCTAATAGCATTAACAACTCCATGTATATCATTAGAGCATTGATAGGTATTGTAACATGAGGTGCCTTTTGTGGTGTCAAGAAAACTGACACATAATCAATGACAAGGGTACGTGAGGACTAAGCATGCTCCAAAATATATAAAACTTTCAAGTTATGATTTGCTTGAACACCTTTGTGAGTGTGCAAGTCGATAGCATCGGGACCATGAGCACGGACTACTATTCCCTTGAATTGGCTTAATTAACCCTATAATAGGTCAAAAAAATAATGATCAATCAAAATCAATCCTGGGACCCAAACACCTATAGACCTTAAATTATGTTTATATGCCGAAACAAGATGTCACATCTTGAATTTTTTTTTTATAGGATTACAATATCTTTCCATAGGTACATCGAGAGCCAAGTAATTAAATATTATTTAATAATATACATAAATAATAAATATTTATTATTATTTATTTATTTATAAAATATAAATTAAAAATAGTCATGGGTTTTATTGAGAAATATATTACTGTCCACTCAATAATAATGACCAACTGGATCTACCTAGCATTAGAGAAAGGTCTCATCTCCATTGAAATCCGATGGAGAGATGATATTTCATGGCAACAAAGAGTCAGTAAAGTAAAATATCAATGTTAATGTTCAAATAAATCATATAGAATGATTCAAATATATTCGAAAGTTATAGATGAATCTCCACATGAATTATCGCCTTTGTTCACATGAATTATTGCCTTCGTTCACATGAATTATCGCATGACATAGGTTCCATGGACATTCAAATTACACCACGTATTTTGGCTGGTCCACATTCCAAATATCTTCACTTGACTCTCAAATGAGACATAGCTATCATCATAAATGTAATGATGAATAGAGGCCACATGCATTGACCTTGTTGATTTGGATCAGCTTTGATCGAGGAATGAGATGTGATGAATCATACATTTCAATCCACATCGACGTCGGAAGTTGGTTTCTACGGTTCATGTCACGCTACATGCAAATGGCTAAAAATGTTCTTCTATATTTAGGCTATTGCATTTTGATACCAACATTTAGCTCATATAGTACTTGCGGTGGAGCCTCACCCCTTCCATCGTTCTTTAAGACTTTCTCGATGCAATGCAATACAGAAAAATCCAATTCACGGATAGCTACTACCGCTAGTATTATATTACAGCATATATATGACTCATGCCTTCAGATTTGGAGCTTTGAAGAGCAACAAGGTTACGTACTCCTCAAGCATGGGCAGCTTATGCTCCTCATTGTAGCTGTACATCAACTTCACCATGCGTGCCGTGTTGAGGCATGCTGTTACAAAGTCCTGAGAGAAGGAGCTCGATGAGAAGCTTTCTTTATTGAGTTCTTCCCATGCTTTACATATCATCTGCATCACATGTTCTCGTGCACTTTCGACGGAGCACTGTGGGTTCTCTTTCATGAAGCACTCCAAGTATGACCCATCAAATCCTTCTTGTTTCTCGTCCTAAAACACAGTAGCAAATTCCTCCATCTCATGTTATAACGAGAAGCAACGTTAAGTTTGTGGAAACTAGACATCAGTTCTGTATACCTTGGCACTTCCCAGATCATCCCACAGTCGAAGAATTGTTGCAGGAGATGATATCAGGTTGGGATAACTTTCTGCAGAATCCATCGCACCTCCTCCCAAAAGAAAGTTTAAGTGTGTCAACACAAGCGGCACGCCGCAGCTGATGACGCCGTTCCTCAGGTAGTCATCCGCAGGTGGGACATGACCCCTCGCAAACCACATTGCTTCCCTCATAAATGCATTGCTTAATTCAATCCACTGCAAATTATGAATACAAGCTTCATGTCATTAAGAAGAATAATATTCAAATAATAAAAAGAAAAATGTTTGTGAATCATAATACCGATTTCTTTAGGATGTTGATTGGGTTCCACCCATGCTCCTCAAAGATCATTTCTGCAATCTCATTAGTGGTCTTGTACAGTGCGTCGTAGCATATTCTCATGTAACATGGAAGCAAATCGATGGCGGACACTTCCCATCTGTAAATTTGATGTGACAAAAGTGTAACTCTACGTCCGTTGATTTCAAGACATACATAAATGCATGAGAAGACTGAAACGCTTACTTATTGATGGCATCCGTGAAGAGACGAAGCTCATCGAGTGATCCTTTTAGGTCGAAGATGTCATCGATAAGATAGACGACGGCGATGACTTTGGTCAAGGCAAGTCTGTGTTGGGAGAACTTGGGATCGGGAAGGCTGGTCATTGACCACACGTACCACTTCAAGGATTGGTCTCGGGCAAACCTTAGATCTTGTGATAACCCGGTGTTTCTCCACCAACTATAACACATCAAGGGAGAAAGGAACCAATTACCAACGACGAGACATGTGAATGGGACACATGAACCGATCGACTTTGACAAAGAGATATAAAAGAAGGATTATAGAAACTAAATTTAACATTTCCAAACAAAAAAGGATATGTTATATGTACGAGAATAAATGGATATACGAAGGATATGCTATATAAGATTTCCAAAAAAAAAAAGGATCTGTTATATGTATGAGAAAAATAAAAAGGATAGATTTGGACCGGATATTGGACGTTGTCGGCAATGATGAAGCTCAATAAAGGAAAAGCTCATTGGTTTGAGCCTTGTTCATATGATAATTTGCAGTGTATAAAGCAATCCGATAACCAATCTGTTTTATCATTTGGGTATGATTTATGGACTAGCTTTTTGCTTGATTATTATTTTTTGCATGTCCTGAAAACTATGATGATGAATCTATTATCCATTTCTGCGATAAGTTTTCTTATGGACCAATCCTCATTAGACTCTTATATAAGACTTTATTTCATGTTTGTTATATACAACACAAAAAAAATAAAATAAAAGAAACACCACACACTTAATTTGTCTGTATTAAAAAAATTACCTTGTCATTTCTTGCAACTCCTGTTTATGCAAAGACTGAATCAGAATGAAATCCATCCTGGCTAGTTCTTGAATGATTCTTCTCATTCCTTTGTCTTGATGGTGATGATCAAGATATTGCCTGGCTTTATACCTCTGCAAACTCATATGATATGGATAATCCAATGTCTGCTGAATGAATCTGGCATCGTCTGATTCCAAGCATGCCATGGAAGATTTAAGATGCTCACTTGCAAACGTGTTGGCTCTGTAAAGTATTTCTTCACCGGTGTTCAAATAGGATGCTTCATACAAGTTTACCATTCCATCGATCTCTTTCCCAAGGGATGTCGAGAAGTTTCCTTTGCCATCCAAGAAGATAGAAAATATATCTAAAAGGGAAAAAAGGATTTTAGCATAGTCTAATTTTGCAACATGTGTTGTATTATGAAAATGATGAGAATCCTAATATCTAACTTCTCCAATTATTTTTGCATTTCATTGTCAAATGATGACATCTTTAGAGATGATTTCTAAGTAGAAAAAATCAGTTATTACATGATAAAAATTTATTATTATTATTATTTATCATAATTATTGATAAATAACAAAAGAGTATCAGGAAAACTTACTAGAAGATATAGGGTGCCGAGCTTGTCGTAATAATCGAAATAAAAGAGTAACTTTCACAAAGTTGTGTATACCATCATCGATAATACTGAAATGATTATTACATAAGGAATCTATTTTTGATTTGATCTCTTCACTGAAACGATAGTCAATGCCTAATCTCTGAAGGAAATCAATCATTAACATTGTATCTAATTGATCCTTGGTCTCGTGGAATACCCTTCTCACTTCCTCTAAACAATTCTTATGCCTATGACATACAAGCTCCTGCATCATAAAATACAAAACAAAGTGAGAGACATATCAATCGCACAAATCCTAAGTTGTCTCTAAATTTAGATTAAGATGCTATGTGTGAAAACACTAATCAACATGTTTATCTATCATATCATCATATTTTGGTTGTTGTTGCACTGTAGGACCGCTCCTTTCATTTCAAGTCATACAAAACGAATAATTCTGATGTTGACGTTTTGCTTAGAAATAAGAAATGCTAGTATCACGGTAAACGAATTCTTGTGTTATTTTCTGATGTAGATTAGATATTCCACAAATCATATCCTTTTCCACTCTACATGGTTATAGATGGATACTAGATTTATAATCCTATTCTTCAATACAATTAAATATATGAATACTCTTCATCACGGACAAATAAGTTAGATAATAGTCGTCGAAACTTTCCAACCTTGATATGTGAATAAACAAACACCGAAACATATTAATTAATTAATTAATTATATATATATATATATATATATATATATATATATATAAAATATGTGTGCGAGAAAGAGAGAGAGAACATAAGACACTGACTTCATAATCCTTGGGTGTTGTAGTCTCCACCAGCAGCTGTTGTTTGGGACGTAGATGAGGAGGAGGAAGACGAACGTTCGAGGAGAAGGAGATGGGGGCGGCGCCGCCCCTGTTGGTGTGCAAGGAGCAGAACCACTGGGGACGATGGAGGGTGGACATGGAGCCTTGAAGCACTGCAGAGATGATGAGGCTTCTGCGTCGTCACCATGTCTGTTGCTTTGGGTTGTGTCGCATTTATAGTGAAGCTAAACTCCAGGCACCTATCTAAGAAAACGACAAACTACCAGGAGCCAAGAAAGCATCAGGAGTAGTTGAACATTTATGTCTGTCGTGCAACACGAGAGGGCTTAAGCGGAAGAGAGCAAGAGGAGGAAGACAATAAAGACCCCTTACGCTGTCATGGTAACGTTGATGAATATGATGATAAGAAGTTATCACCTCAAATCTGAGTAACAATAATCTAAATTCGAATAAGGAAATGATTTCAATTAGATTCAAATGCAAATATATATATATATATATATATGTATAATGTTTTAATGGACGGATGCTAATGGAAACCAAACTACAAAAGAATATTGTTTCGTTTACATGATAACAAAGCAAATGTCAATGAATCTCCACCACTTGGACTCTATGACATTGTTTGTTTGCCATTGGCCACACAATGAAACACGTGTACATGTGTACATGTGAACATGTGAATCTCGACAACGTGTACATGTGAATCTCGACGGCGTGAACTCTTGACTTTGATCAGCTATGATCGAGGCTTGAGATGGGATAAAGCATTATTATCTAAAACCCAGAGGGAACAATATTATTTATCCTCCTTATTTCCTCACAGTTTCATTTAATAAATGAATTTACTATAAACGTAAAAATGGTTAAAGTATAATTAAAAATATAATTAAAAAATCAGATTTCGTAAGATCATCAACCTCATAATTGTCGTGAGTCACATGTACTCCGCATGTGAAAATTGCTGATGCTACTTGCAAATGTCTTTGTTCAGCTTCTGTCATTGTCAATCACTGTGAGTTCAACTATATAGCAAGTCACACGCCTTGAATTTGTTAACACTTGGAAGAAAAATCAAATCCAATATATGTTATAAGGGTCATACTTATTCATTTTTGGTTAGGGGTTCGGAGATGGTCGCAATATATGGTAACAGATATCAATGTCGCAATAATTTTTTATACATAATCCACACATCAATCATTTCAACCTTTGATGAATAAATTATAACAAAACTTTAATATGTGGCACATCAATCATTGAGCCAAAATTAAAATTCTACTAAAGCAACTGTCAAAGCAATAATAGACGAACATTGAATCATGGTTATCAAATTTGGACCAGTTACTCACTGGCAAACCTCAAATGACTTTGTTTAGTGGATGGATTGGTTTAACCACATTATTAATTACAGAATATCTAAAAGTAAAATATAACTTAATAAAGATATGACAAATAAAAAAAACTGTAATATCCAAATGTTGATCTGTACACCTAAATGTAAATACAAAAGTTACTAGGTACTAAATTATAAGAGAGTTCCAAAAAAAAAGAAAAAAGAAAGAAAGAAAGAGATGGGCAAGGAGAGGATTTGGTAGGAGAGAAAGAGAAAATGACAAGGAAGAAGGAAAAGAGACGGGAGAAGAGCAAAGAAGAAGAAAAGTAAAGAGAGAAATGAAGAAACTGTAATAAAAAACAAAAAAATAAAAAAATAAAAAAATTATTGAGGAGTTGTTTTAAATTCATATGAAGTTCTGAAAAATTGTATTAGTTTTGTTTTTAAGTTTTTAATATTTCCTAATAATTAGATTAATAAATATGATTATTGATTAGTTAATTGTAACCATCTAAATTAATAAGATGGCTAATGATATTAAATCATTTGATGGTATTTAATTTAATGTTAAAGATAATAAGAGGGATATCTAATTGTGCTTTGAAAATTGATAAAACCCTTATAGATATATGGTTGTGCACCACACCAAAAATATGATATACCAAAATGAATTCGTATATTCTAAATAAAGTATTTACTTATGATAAATTTTGTTAGTACGTGAGTCACATTACTTAGCTACTTGTTGCTTATATGATTTTTTTTAATTTTTATCTAATTTTTTAAATTTGATGAGTAGCTCATTTATGAATATGATTGGAAGAACAATTTAAGGATTTTCAACATCTTTTTAAACTTCGGTTTGTTTGTGTATATGTTATTTAAATACAGATATTGTGGAATCTTGAGGATGTTTCCGACTTTATTGAACAAATAATATATGATTTTTGAGTTGATTGACTATGAATCTAGATATGTGATCAAAATATTATGAAAGTTATTGGCTTGTATTCATATAGGAAACTTATAAATTTGTAGCAATGTATATTTTGAAAAATTTTAAAGGCTCTGATATCATGCTGGAAAATCTCTCATGAAAAAGATGATGAGCATCAAGAATTCAGAGAGTGATAACAAAGGAGAATGGGAAACAATTAAAAATTTTAAAAAACTTATTAAATTTGAAAAGTTACTAGGAAACAAAGTGATGTTCTTTCCTCCTCTTCCATCCTATATGATGGGGATATAAATAGGAATAATCTTTGTATATGAACAAATACTAGAAGACCATAATATACAGCGAAATTAAATAGAACCATAATCAAATAGAATACCAAGATATATGTGGAAAACCTCTACAATGTGAAAGGTAAAAACCACGGGGCAAACTAGAAATAGTCCACTATGAGAATAATAAATATACAAATCTCAATCTCTTGCCCTAAACTCTAGCAACAATCACAAGAGAATAACTGGGATACAAGGATCACGTCACTGCCTACAATATCTAAAACCTCCCCAAGTAATCACAGCAGAAGTCTAATTTGATCTAACCTGAGATGAGAACACTACTAGATGATTGAGAATAGCCTCTCTGCATTGTCCTTGTCTTCTTCACTTTCTTTCTCTTCCTTTTTTGCCTTGTTTTCCTCATTTTCTTTGGAATCCCGTGGCTCTGTTCTTTCTCCCACGTTACTGCCCTTTTTTGCCTCCAAAACGTAGCCACCATACCCCCCTAATATTAATTAGGGTTAGGTTAAGAGGGGGTGAGTTGTGGGCTACCCAAGCCCACTATGGGCTGAATTTGTGGGCTGCGAGCCCAACACTATATTCTATCCCACTCTACTTCATGTCTTCAAAATATTCAGATTCTTATCGTTTTGACTCCTCTTTTCTATAAAGACCATCTTAGATCTCTATTCTCACCTTCAAACCATTCTTCTCGATGGACACTTCGAGTTCTTTACTTCATCACTTGTTGATTGAATGCATCAAAGCTTCAATGATAAACTATAATTACGATGAAATCCTTAGAGTTCTTGCTTGAACAATAAGTTCTTTTGTAGTCCCTCCATTATAATTGTGCAAAGTCTTCTTCCTAAGATTTGGTCTCTATCAAAATCATTATTAGTTTTAGATATGGAATTAGGATTCTTCTTATTTTATTTTTATTTAGATTCTGGTGCTTTAAAAGTCCTTATAGATGATCCTTGGAATCTCCAAGGAGATGTTTTTCAACTCACCTTTTGGAAACCAAATTTTTAATTGATACTATCCTTATTTTGATTTATCTTTTAGTCTCTCGATGAAATATTAGAATGAGGAATATCTTTTTAACCTAACTATCTTTCTATGGTCATGTTGAATCCTAAATTTTAATGATAAAATTAATTGATAAATTTTATGAACTAATATATTTTGAGATAAGTGATAAGGAATGCCTCGATTATAAACTTGAACCACTGAAGAACCAAATGTCAGGCTAGAGATTTGGACATTATATTAGAAGATTGCATACCAAAAAATAGGTATCGAACAAGAGGATTTATTAATATGCTGAAGAATAGACTTTGTTCTAAAGGTTTGAACATTATGCCGGAAAGATTAGATATCATGCTGAAAGATCAAATGTCCTGATGGAGTTAACATACTAAAAGATTGCATAATAGGTCAGGGGGTAAGGCGATGTGTGGAAGGTTCAGACGAAGAATTAAATAATCAAATGACATGCCAAAAAAGTAGACAATATGCAGAAAGCTTTAAAGATATGTTAGATGAGTGGTTGATTTGTTAATATATTCATTGAGATCATTTTGGGCCAATTTAAGTTAGTGTTGAACTAAAACAAAATTCACTTATCATAAAAACTAGTAGGCTTAATGTTGGGCCGAATTGAGCTTATTTAAAGGCCTAAACTAGTATGGGATAGTGGTACCATTAAGCCAAAGTGATAGTACTACTTGAGTCATTAGACAAGCACCATATATGCTTTATCAAAATTTTTGATGATGGTATCGCTTATAGTGATAGTAGTATCACATAGGGTGGTGTGGTATCATCTAAAATTTAAAATTTTTTATTATAGGATAGTTAGAGCCTAGATTTATGTTTTTGATTTAAATACTATGATGATAATAAAATCTTTTGATGCCTATAAATACTCAACTTAGGCTTGATTGATGAAGCATTCATTCTTGATATTGTGAAGTATTACAGCTCTCTCTTTGAACATTGTTTGAGTCTCTTCATCTCTTTTGAGTATATTTGTGATACTAAGTGTTACAAGTGAGAGATCTTTTGTAAACAAAAAAGAGTGTGAATGTTCTCTATTAATCTTTTAAAAAAGTTATAATACGAATAATTATTTTTTATCCATCGAAAAGAAAAATAGTAAAAGTTAGATAATCTCAAGAGAAAAGAAATCATGAGTGAATGTAGGTTAGGAAACTAAATAGCTATAAATCAGTTTATCTTTTTTCTCTTGTCTATGACTTTTACTCATGAACATTTATTTTACTTGCTACTATTACTCACATTTAATTTTTGATTAATTATCTTTAGAGTTTTTCTCATTTGAACTTTAAAGTTAGTTATAATTTAAAATTATATTTAATTTTAAAGATTGAATTTGCTATAGGCATTAATTCACACCCTCCCTCTTCTTAGTTCCATTAAGATCCTAATAGGATATCATCTTAAAATTAATCTTTTTTCAATATATTATAATTTATGTAAAAATTAATGTTACTCTTCCCTTGAAATAAGATATTTAAACCGATAAACCTCAATTTAGCATATTAAATGACTTAGCGATAAGACTGATCTATATCCTTATACTTCTAAAGATACTCTTAACTTTTTCTTTTAATTTCTTGGATGGAGCTCAGCCCATTGTGGTTGAGTCTCAACTAGGTTTGGTAGCTAAAAATTATTTATAAGATCTAATATTCGAGCCTTGAATTAGAGTTCAACATCATTCATCTTAAAATAAATCTTTGACAATGATATTAATGCCAAAGTTAAGGACAAAATCATCATATAACTCAACACGTTGAAAACTTGTGAGGGAGTCGATAATTTCCTACCTTAATGTCTTCTCGCTAATAATATCTAGGTCGTCTCAATCCACGTGTCCTTTAGATGATGCCACTTATCCCATTGTATTGTATCTTCTCACATTCTTTTGAAAAAAAAAATTTAAGGCCAATTATGATAAGTCATGTTGTCTCTCATATTTAAATTATCAAGGGTTAAGATTTATTTTAACTCATGTGATTTTTATCATGGACCATTTAAGTCCTTATGGTTTACTCATATCTAAAAGAACCCTTATATTTTCAAAAATATAACATATAAGCTCATCTTGTCAAGTCTAATTTAATAGACGTTATAGTATGTTTATATGACATATTGATTTGTAATAAATCATTAATATAATGACACATATAATTTAAATTTAAAAAAAAATTAAGATCTATTTTAGCCCCTATAGTTTTAGTCATGGATCACTTAAACCCTTATTATTTATTCATGTCTAAAATAACCCTTATATTTTTAAAAACATAATATACAAGCTCCTTTCGTCAACTTTGAGTTAACAAATATTATTGTCTACTTACATAATACGCTGACTTATAATAAATTATTAATATAACGACACATAATTTAAATTTAAAAAAAACTAAAACCACTAATAATGACGGGAGGAGGCATCGTTGCGGAAGCAACCACTAGTAGTAGCACCAAATTGTTGTTGCCTAACAAGGCATCGTATGCATATAGTTTCTCCTATGCTGATAACGAATTCAAGAGCTTCCAGTTCTATCTCAAATGGATGTGAGTCGACTAGTTCGACGATAAGTGCACAATGGTATCCTAGTTCATCTTTCTCCTCTTGGGTGGCTTCATCCCTACCGCCTCTCACTTTGTCCTCTCTTGTGCCCCCACCTACCACACCTACGATGTGATGGTTCAGCTCTCTCTCATCTCCACCTTTGGCCTCTCCTAATTTTATCTCTTTGTCTTTGTCCATCATTATAAACTTCGTCGCTTTCTCTTCCCTGATAAGATGGATCTTAACTATTTTTTAAATTTAAATTATATATATCATTATATTAATGATTTATTATGAGTCAGTATATCGCGTAAGCAGACTCTAATATTTGTTAATTCAGACTTAACAGGAGGGACTCATATGCTACGTTTTTAAAAATATAAAGGTTATTTTAAACACGAGTAAATCATAAGGGCTTAAGTGGTCCATGAAAAAAACCATGAGCGCTAAAATGGACCTTAACTCTTTTTTAAACTTTAATTATATATACCATTAAATTAATAATTTATTATAAGCATGTATGTTATGTAAGCATACTTTAATATCTGTTAAGTCAAATTTGATGGGAGAGACTTATATGTAATATTTTTAAAAATATAGGGGTTATTTTAGACACGAGTAAACTATAAAAACTTAAGTGGTCCATGACCAAAGTTACAAGAGTTAAAATGGACCTTGACCTAATAATTAAATCTAATAATTTTAATTTTGATTCGGATCCGTGGAACTCAACTTCTGCATCTACTTCGAATACGTTATAAAAAACGTTAGGGATCCGCATCCTTCTTCAAAACTCATTACTTTTTCAAACCTTAATCTCTCACTTTTTAGTGAGATCAATATGCAAGTAGACCATAACTCATTAGCTATTACTCTTATCTTTATGGAACTTACTAATCTAGATTCTGGGTCTCTCGAAGCTAAAAGGATGGCTGAAAGAGTGTATCCAAGCAAATACCAATGATATTTCTATAACATAACAATGATCCTTCACTGATCCTCCTATTCATCATAACAATGCCAATGATATTTCTATAACACATCTGCATACTTTTCAAAAATATATGTCAGCTTCGAAACTTCACTATAAAGTCTCTATTCATTCTGGTTCGAAAGCTATCAATGGTGTTTTTAAGGGTAAGGCTGGCTTGTTTTCGTCTATAGCTGCTAATAGTGGCACAAATTCCTTATAGGAAATATGTTTACTTATAGTAATGATATGTTTTCTTGACACCGGAACAAACAGCCGCCTAATATACAATGAAAAAAGTATAGCTGTTGCCCTGACCCAATTCAATGAAAAACTAGATAAGAAAACACATGCTACTATGACTATTATTATCAGAGAATAGATAAGTTACTATCTTGTTTGTATTAATAGAAGTTAATATAATACTGAATTGAATAAGTCAATAAACAAGTCTTTCTAATAGGAGTTAAGGTTTCTGGGTGGGCAGCTTTCTTATTGCTTCTCCTAAATGAAATTATTTAGTTAGAAGAACTATTGTGGCATAAGGAGAAAACCCATGACGAAATTTCTCTCTTACGTTTGTAGAACATGTAAGAAATTTTTTATACCAAAATGTGTTTCTAAATCATTATAATAGAAACACAATAAAAATTGATGCAGAAACGAAATAGCGTACCTCCAGCCATTGTTGTCAAGAATTTCTGCAAAGGTTTTTTCTTGAATTTTGGCACTTCTCGACTCAGAACTCTCGCTTTAGATGGTTTAGAAAATCTTTTTTGCTTCAAAGAGATGTTAAGCCCAAGGACCAAAATCCTCGTTTATATAGATGTTCTCCCATCAAGAACATTTATTATTACCAACTCATAACGTTCAAAAATTAATTTAAATTTGTAACGTTAGGACCATAATGAAGAATTTTAATGATATTAAATATTTAATTTAATAATAACGGTTTCATGAATAATGAATAAAAAACTGAAATCATTTAAACCATAATAAATGAAGAAATTCATGATAATGAATTATGAATTTGAATGAGAATGATTATATTATTATTAAATAAGATATTTAATAATAACAGTTACATTCTCCCACTTGGTCCATACGTTTAGCTTAATAATTTGAATTAATCTTTTTCGAACAACTTTCTTAAGAAATAAATACATGAATCATAGCGATAAGTCCTCTAAGAGCGAGTATTATCATCCATATATTACGATATATTTAGTTTATTAATTTTAATATTGTAATATTACTCAATGAATAAACCTTATGTTTATTCTTGGTCTAGTAACAATATATTTTCTCAAAATAATGTACACATGAATGAGAAAATATCACAATATATAAGAGTTTCAATATCATTATAAAGTGGAACCAAGTCCCATTTTCTCTATATGATCATTGAATTTCAGATATGGCATGCCTTTAGTCAAAGGATCAACAATAATCAATTCAGTGCTAATATGCTCAATGATCACTTTCTTTTCTTTTACACGTTCTCTTATGGCTAAATACTTAATGTAGATATGTTTACTTCGACTTCGACTTTTATTATTTTTAGCCATAAAGACAATAGTTGAATTATCACAAAAAATTCTTAATGGC
>NC_088357.1:39750000-39905000 GCF_036884655.1 Musa acuminata AAA Group
GCTTAATAGTCTAAATTGCATATTTTACCAATATGAAACATGCCAAAAAAATATGAATCTCATGACATAAAAATTACCTGTGGGCTAAAATTTTAATTTAAATATATTCAAATGGTCTTTATGATAAAACTATTAAATTATATTCAAATTCATAATCCCTGTGGGTAAATTATGAAAATAATCTGATATTTTATCCTCATTAATTATATTAAATATAATAAAAGATCCTATAGGATAATAATTATTATATGAAATATAATCAGTCACGATATGATGTCTAATTATTTATGTGATCCTTATTTTAACTTTATATATAATTTTAATTAATTAAGGATGCTGGAGCTAATTCTTAATTAATTAAAATTATATGGATCACTAGACATTTTAAATATAAAAAAATGACTCATAAGCATAATTTTATATAACTAAATATGTATACATAATATGAGCATTTTACCGACTAAAAATGTTGAAAATGATATTTCCTCATGATTTTCAACAAAATATATCAAGAAGTTTCCAAGAAGAAACCAAAATCAAATCATTTTCATGGCATAAAAATAAAAACTCTTTTATATCAAGGCAGAGGTCAATAAGCTCTGATACCAAATGTAAGAAATCTTTGATACCAAAATGTGTTTCTAAATTATTATAATAGAAACACAATAAAAATTGATGCGGAAACGAAATAGTATACCTCTAGCCATTGTTGTCAAGAATTTCTATAGAGGTTTCTTCTTGAACTTTGACATTTCTCGGCTTAGAACTCTCGCTTTAGATGGTGTAGGAAATCATTTTTGCTTCAAAGAGATGTTGAGCCTAGGGACCAAAATCTTCGTTTATATAGATGTCCTCCCATCAAGAACATTTATTATCATCAACTTATAACGTTTAAGAATTAATTCAAATTTATAACATTTAGATCATAATAAAATTTTTTAATGATAATAAATATTTAATTTAATAATAACGGTTTCATGTATAATGAATAAAAAACTGAAATCATTTAAACCATAATAAATGAAGAAATTCATGATAATAAATTATGAATCTTAATGAAAATAGTTATATTATTATTAAATAAGATATTTAATAATAACGGTTATAGAACATAAAAACCTGCCCTTTTTTGTTGTAAGAAAATTCGCAGAACTATCGGGAAAAGCATTAAAAGTTTTAAAAGTCAAAGGGGAGGAGACTTTCAACCGGCAGTAGGTGCTTCTAGTGGAATTATTCTTGCTTGGTTTTCTGATATTGTACATTTATAGGTGATATCCAAATAATCTCAGTTCATTCCTGCAATAGTTTAATTTTATAATAATAAACCTTGGCTTTTAACTGGTGTTTATGCTAGTACCTTTATTTTTTTTACCATAATAAGCTTTGGGATTATTTTCCTACTTTAAATCTTTCTGATATGCCTTGATGTATTATACGAGACTTTAATCATGTACCACTTGTTTTGATCATGGTAATTCTTTTGTGTATCACCTTTCGCCAACTTGTTTTGATCATGTACCACTTAAGACCAATTTAATGAGTTTTTGTTTTAACAGAAATAAGATGTTTAGATTCCAAAATTTTTTGATACAATATTCTGAGTTTAATGATTTAGTTTCTTCTGTTTGGAATAACCAAAACACTTTTAGTGAAGCCCTTTCAGATTTTCATTCTAAACTTTGCAAGGTTCATACAATTTTTTTCTAAATAGAATAGAAATAGCTTAGGCATGCTTAATCTTAATTGGAAACCACTTAAAACACTATTATTGATATTGAATCTGAACTTGAAATTACCAATCATTCGAATGTTGTTTTGTACTATTACATCTTTCCTCCCTTCATAATTTTCAAATGGCACTTATCAAGCAATTGTATCTTTAATGGTGGGCTAAAGCTAAATATCATTGGATTAATGATGATGACAAGAATATTAAATATTTTCATAATTTGGTAATTCAGTGTAAGCATAAGAATTTCATTAGAGGTATTTATGATAGCAATGACGATATTATTAAAGATACTAAACCATTTCTTGACCTCTTCTATAATCACTATTTTGATCTTTGGAATACTACTAGTAATGGTCATTCTATTCATCACGATTGTCATAATACTCCTAAAATCCCTAATTGTGATGTAGATTCTTTAATTGCTGCTTTTACTATTGATAGATTTACCAGCGAACTTTATAAATCATATTGCTATATCATTTCTCCGAAAGATTTTTCATTCCTTTTATGGTCACACTTTTATTCTTCCATCTCGGGTTAGGACTCATCTAACATTCATTCCTAAAATTAAAAGTCCCACTCTTATAACTCATTTTTGGCCAATTAATTGCATGGTCCGATATTAATTATGTAATTTTGGTAAAAGTTTTAGCCAACCGTCTTAAACCTTTAACTTAATACATTAATTAGTGATGAACAATCTGTGTTTATTCTTAGGCATAGTATTCATGATAATATTTTTATTATCCAAGAGGCTACTCATTTAATGTACACTTGTAAAGACAAAAATTTTATTTGAATAATTAAATTAGATCTTAAAAAAGTCTTTTATAGACTGTCTTGGAATGTCACTCTCAAAACTCTTTCCTTAATGAATTTTTCTACTAAATATATTGATTGGATTCAAGCTTGTGTTCAATCATCATGTTTCTCTTTTCTTATTGATGAAAATTTTTTATCTACTTTTAACAGTCTGGTGTTCATTAAGAAGACCCATTATCCCCTCGTTTATATATTTTAGTTACTCAACTTTTAACTTAACTAATAAATAAAAGTATTCGGTGTAAGAAACTTATCCCTCTTAGCTTTGCTCCTAACTACAAGCTTAGTCGTATAATTTTTACGGATGACATTTTATTATGCTTTCGTGCTAATAAGAAGTCTTGTAACACTCCTAAAAATATCTTTCAATATTATGAATCTCTTGCTAATCCACGTATAAATCTCTTAAAATATGAAATATTCTTTCTTAAACATATATTTAGATCAGCAAACTCTTGGTTAGGCTTTCAAGAATCCCTTTAAATACCTTGAAGCTACCATTGCACCTACTCGTGATGACATTCTTCTCAAAAGAATAAAGTCTAAATTAGCTACTTGGCAGACTCAGCATCTATGTCAGGGCTGTTAGACTAGTTCTTATTAAATCAATCCTTACGTCCATACAATTCATACTTCGAGTGTTACCTAATAGCAAGAAGTCTTCACCTAAGCAAAAATTTATTTTGGCAAAACAAACCTAATAGCAAGAAGTCTTCACCTAATTAAGTAGAACAGTCTCACCTCTCCTACTAACTCGAAGTGGCCTTAATATTCATGATATTAGAAGTTTTAAATATGCTTTACAAGTCGCTGTCGAATTATCAAATATCTAAATAATGATGGTACTCTACGGTCTAATAATATCATTCATGCTAGATATTATTTCATAAATCCTTAAAATATTCCTAAATATAATCGCTGCAGTTGGAGTCCAACTGAAAACTATTCATAGAATCCTTGATTACTTTATGTGAAGGTTTTTTTTTTTAAATAAAAAGGTAACGATGCTAACATCATTACATTACAAACTTGTCTTTTGATAATACTCTAGGATTTTATCATTGGACAAATGAGGGGAATGATCATTTTGAGAGGATCGACCTCCTTAATCACTTCGAGGAGATCGGTCTCCTTGATCAATTCGAGGGGATCGGCCTCCTTGGATTTGTCAAAAGACTTAATAATATTTCATTGTCTCTCAAAACAAATGATTACATCACTATTTATAGAGTTCCACCTAGAGTCCATCACTTTTAATATAAATAAATATTAAATAAACCTTTACCCGACTCTAACTGAACTAAACAGACTCAATAAACATTATTTAAAAGCTTAGAAAAGAAAGGGATCCTAACAATTCCTCCCCCTTCAAATCAGCCTTGTCCTCAAGGCTATCAAACTCGGAGAGCTTCTCTTCAGCACTTCAGTCATAGGCTATCTACAACGCATTACAACCCGTTGATCAAGTAAGCATGGTCTCCACTTTTTGATAGTGTAACCAATAGGTCGATCTTTTAGTGTAGTAATAATTACAACTCCTGGCCCTGTATAATCAGTTTTATCTTTGAACATTTGCTATCACAAGTTAAAATATGTCCATCGGTGATCTTTACTTGTTAATGCTATCAGTATCAATCAAAACTATAACATGTTGATATTCCAAAGTTCCGCCAACTTTTATAGTTTGCGGGTTAGAGTAGCCGGTTAATACATGCATTGTATATATGGTAGGTTCAAGATCTTCCTTAGAATCTATACCCTCACGATCGGAGTCCACATTCTTAGCTTCTGGTTCCTCTCTAATTAGTTCAATCATTAGAAGTTGCCATTGTTTACATCGGTGCTTCATACTTCACTTTTTATCATAGCACAAACCCTTTGCTAATCTTTCTTTGAGTTCTTCTTGGGTTAGTCTTCGGGTGTCAGGGTTTCGGCTGGGAATAGATGGGGTAGGTGGCTTACTGATCATCTAGTTATTGTCACTTTTGTTTCCATGATTTTCCCTGCTAACTTTTTTCTCATGTAGATGTACGAATGAGATCGCAGCTATCATAGTGTAGGATTTGACGAGCCTTAACTTCACACCGGATTTATGGATTAAGTTCTTCGATAAATGTTCTCACCAATTGTCGTTCAAACCAATCTCTCGCTTGATTTGATAATCGTTTAAATCTGTTCTAATATTCTAATACTGTAGAAGTTTGATAAATTTTGGCAAGCTGCCCATCAATATTCCCGTATTCAGATAGTCCAAAGCGAATAAAAAGTCCTCTCTTAAATTGCTCTCACGAGTGGACTCCGTGACAAGTTTTGTATCAATTATACCACTGGATTACATCTCCCTCTAGTTGGATTAAGGCTATTTCCTCATATTCTTCTGGAGTTATGTGAAAACGAAAAATTTTTTCTGCCCTAGAGATCCAACTGGTTGGATCTCCATCTTCCCATCTCGAAAATTTTACCTTCATGTGTGAGTAGTTTATGTCACAGTCTTGGGGCCCTTTTCTTATATTTTTAGATCTGTGCAATATAGAACTTGAACCCTCATCTTGTTAAAATTTATTGAGGCTCTCTAGTAGATTCTTTTTGAAATTATTAAGTTTGCAACCAGTTCTCAATTCTGATTTATAATACTTTCATTTGTGCTTTCACTGAGTTATCGGTAGCCATTGTGTAAGATTGCAAATCTGTAATCCTCAATTCTTGTTTTTGATGTCGAGACTAGGGCATCAATCACTGTCCTATTCAGTGTTGCTGTTGTGACGCAGTCGGTGGCAACACTGTGGTAATGAAGGAGATCGATCCCCTCGAAGTGATCAAGGAGGCCAATCTCTTCGAAGTGATCATTCCCTCATTTTTTCCATGATAAAATCCTAGAGTCTTATCATCTTTCTTAATCATGCACTAAGGTTGATGCGTTTATTCAATCTGGTTGCTAGAATAATCAGGTTTATTTGTGTACGCTTGATTTGGTTGATGTCAACAAAGCTATTGAGGTTGCTCGGTATCCTAGTGATGATAATGAAAGGAACACCCCATATGGGCAGGTTACTTCTAGAAGAGCATTTCCTCTTTCTAAGGGATTTAAGATCCGACACTACACATTGTTGATATGGCTGGTAAGATTATGGAAACTTCTCATTATTCTCAAAATTCAAATCTTTTATTGAAAACTTCTCCATCAAAACCTCTCTACTGATAGACTATTGAAGATTCATATGAATATTGGTTCTATTTGTCCTTTTTGCAAAACCGCTTCTCTATCCATTGAACACCTTTTCTTTTAATGTTCTTTTTCCAATCAACTCTGGGTTTGGTGATAAGAAAACCTCAAGTTTACTTTCGAATTCAACTCTACCTGGATTTAGGGTGATTGGCTTAAAGAGGGTTTAAACCTGAGAATGGGAAGACTTATGCAGACAGTCATTGAAAATCAACTATGGTTCATTTGAAAAATAAGGAATAATACTCGCTTTTGTAACTCTTAACTCCTACCAAGTGGGTTAGAGCTCGCACTGGCTATTATGCCAGAACTGTTATGTCTGAAGAGAAGATACTAAGTAATACTCTTCAGTTACTGATAATATAAGTACTGATGACTCTACTTCTTTGCAAGATGGGAGAGCTGGATTCATTGTTCAAGATCACCAAGGCATTTTCCATGCAGCAAGCAGGTCTTATGTATCTACAACACAAATCACCACTACATTGTGAAGCAAAGGGGCGTCCAGTGTGCTATCAACAATGGGTTTAAAAAATCCAAATTGAGACCAATTCTCTTACTTTTGCAGATTTGCTACTATCAGATCAGATGCTAAATATCCATGGATTGTAAAGCCACCACCAAATAGCTGACATCAAACAGCTTACATTATTTTAGGGAATATTAACCTAGTAGCACAATGGGTTGCTAAGAAAGCTAGAATAGATAAAGCAACTACTGTATGGTTTTTTGGTAGAGGTGTGAAGCTTTAATATATTTTTCTAGAAAAATTATAATCTCTTAAACCCTGGATCTTAGGCCTCTTTCTTTATCTCAATTATAGGTCAAAAGTATTACTTGAGTTCTTTGTTTATAGAGGGTGAACTCAAGAACTTGACTCCAACTATGATAAAAAAAAAAAAATTCTATCTTGACTAAAACTCATAAACTAAGATCTTATCTAATTATAAAGTTTAATTTTAGTATCTTTTCTTTGGCTGAAGCGTTATATAAACTACAGAAAGGAAAAAAAATTACGACACTAAGAGTTATGATTCAAAGTGTAAGATCGCAGCCAAGTCTTGATTAGTTTTGAGGCTTTCTTCATTTTTTTTCTATTTTATTTGTAGTTGCAAACATTCTTAAAAATGGAATTACTCGACTGATTGATGACTAACTTTACAAATACCATAAAGATTAGTTTTCACTCATATTAAGGGTAATTTTAACTTGGGCCTGTCTAGTTGAATCGATTAGTGATTACGATCAGTTATACATTGTTAAATGTGATTCTTTTTTGGCATATTAGACTCGATAGTGGAATCCTCCACATCAATATTAGTTGTCACTCATCAAACTGTAGACATAGCCGATCAAAACAGTGACCAAAACTAGCTTTTGGTGAGTAGAGATTTTTGTTTTTTTTGGTGAAATATGTTTTATCATTACTTTCGTTTCAATTTCATTTTGATGCATTTAGAGGACGAGAAATGAGGTCAACGATGTTGCCACGGCCATGTCATTCATTGTATTGCTTTTTATATTAATGAGTTGTAAGAATTATTTTGACATCACTTTTGCTTGTGAAGTGAATATTAAAATCTCCTCACGATATTACTCATCCAGTGGTGGGAATGAAAGTTGACGAGGATAATAATAAAGAAGGGACGTCTCCTGTGTCATGCGAACTGAGGAGACACATGGGTCATCTGCCTCGGGCCGAGGTAGATCGGAACACCGATCGAGGCACGTCATCATTCTACAAGAGCCCGGTCCTTCACGCAATCCCAACATCGGAGTCAGACACCTTTCCAAGTACGGTCCTGCTCCCTGCAAGCAGGCACATCAACAACGGTGACCTTCCCTATAAAACCCTCGCGTTCGGAACGAGAAAGGGGGAAGAAAATTCCTCTTAAGATTATCGACTGACTTGACTGTCGGAGGGGTCGGGTCGAGCTATCCCGACCTGACCTGTATGCAGGGACAAAGACGAAGCGCCACTCCACTGCGAACCCAAGCGAGGAGTTCCCTCTTGGAGGAAACGATTGCCCCGTCAAGACCGGACCATCGCACTTGGCTACCTCAGCACTCTCAAGGGCTAGTCCAGGAAGATCCCTCCTCATTCGAACTCGAACCCAGCCGTGTTGGCCCCGAGGCCACGGCTTAAAGTTGTTAGCACCAACATTTTGGCGCTAGAAGAAGGGCCGAATGTCGAGGGATCGCCAGATCGACCCAGACGAACCCACAGTTGAGGGATCGCCCCTGATCGGGGTTCCAAGGGAGCGCACCCCGCATGAAGAAACTCGAGCTAAGCACCCCGCCATGACATTAGAGCGCTATTAGCGGTTATTCAATGACTCGAGCCTGTCACCGCCGAGAGGCGCCCGGACCGACCCGAAATCTCGAGCCAGTGGGGTCCACTGATAGCTTACCCCTAATGGAGGGTCAGCCGGACCGAACCATCGCACTCGGCTACCTCAACACTCTCAAGGGCTAGTCTAGGAAGATCCCCGCTCATTCGGACTCGAACCCAGCCGTGTTGGCCCCGAGGCCACGGCTTAAAGTTGTTGACACCAACATTTTTGTGCTAGAAGGAGGGCAGGTGACGATCCCTCGCGTCGAGTCATCGGCTTCCGGGAGTCGAAGTCGAGGAGGTCGTGCCTTGATATTCACGTCGTGAGGCCCTTCGGCTGCCGTGTCAGATCTCATTTATGGTGGGGCGACGTTGCTAGCGGGATCTTTGCTATAAATAGTGCGTCGTTGGGTTCCAGCATGCCTCCTACTAGTCATATGATCGATCGCTTCTTCCGGAACTCGCCGCTTCCGCTCGAGTCGACTCTCCTACCTTACCTTCTAAAGGTCAGTAAGGATGGCCTCCTCCTCCTTCTCGACTTCATCCCCCTCTCCTTCCTACCCAAGTATCGTCGGGGAAAAAACACTACCGCCGAGCCCCAACTCATCATCCGACAAGAAGGCGGCCCGGGTCCTTGAAGCTCTGATGTGGCCACACGACCTCAACTCCACTGTGAGCTAGTCATCGCTCGGCAACCTCCAAGAGCGCTTCAGCATCCCCGAGGGTTATGTCCTGCTTGCCCCCGAGCCAAGGCAACGAGCGTATGATCCGATCCCCAAGGGTTTCGCCTTAACCCTAGATGCCCTCGAGGCAGGGTTACGCTTTCCTTTGCACCCCGTTATTAGCTCCTGTATTTTCTGGTGGCGCATTTCCCCGTCACAGATGGCACCGAACTCCTGGCGCTATCTGGTGGCATTCTTGGGGGAGTGTCATTACGCCGATATTACCCTGACTCGGTCTCTCTTTTTGTCTTGTTTCCGCCTCTCCAAGGGGCCTGGGGGTTATTATCTGTCATCCCGGTCGGGCTTCCGGGTTAGCGGGGCCCCCTCTAGTAACAAATGATGGAAGGGGCGTTTCTTTTACATTTGCTGTGAGAGGGGCTGGAGTTTCGGGCTCCGGTGGTCAGCACGCATGATCGATAATACCACCCCGATTCTGAGCGATGATGAGCGTAGGGATCTCCGGAGGCTTAAGGAGATTCTTCCCACCTCCCGAGCCATTCAGAACATGACTGAGCTGTGGTTGGTCGAGGCGGGTCTTAGCCCGATGCCTCGAGGTATGCTCGCAGTGGGTAGACTAGGGTCTTTACGAGTCATTCGGAGTACTGACCAATGTTCATGTTTTCGCGCAGAGATGGTGAATCTTAGATCCGTGCGCGGGGGACGGGCTTCGTCGATTTTGACATTGCGCCCACCGACCGAGCCGATGATCGGCTCGAAGGATGCGCCGGTGGAGATCGAGGCTGGTCGGCCTCAGAAAAAAGTGAAGGCCAGTGTTATGAAGGTGCCCGACGTGATAGCGGCCCAGACAGGGGCAGCCAGTGCTAAATCAGCCGATCGTGCGGGGAGGAGCCGCGGATAGGGTGAGGCCGACCCTAGCAAGGAGGGGGTGGGGAAGGCGCCTCGGGAGCCTTCTGTTCGCGATCTTTGTCACCTTCCTACGGGTATGAAGGATGAGCCTTACCAGGCTCGAGCAATGGCCGACCTTCCGGAGGGTGCTGCCTCCGACCCGTTGGTGGCCCGCTGGGGGGCCTTGTCCCGCGGGGAGCGGGTATGGACCGACGGGGATTCCGTGACTCTGTTTATTCACAGAGGGCTTCATCTCGACATGGCTTAGGAGTTATACACCTCGTCCTCTGAAGTCCTACTCGGCAGGTCCGCCAAGTCGCTACTATGGGTAAGCATCTCGTCGTCGGCCCGTCGTTAGTACCCGGTCGGTATCATTCTGACTTCTTTCCATGTAGGGCCAGCACTACACCATGGCACTGATGGATTGTGTGCGCGATGGTGGATGAGGTGCGTGCCGATGCACGCGCGGCTTTAGAGGCCCTAGCCGATGAGATTCGCCAACGGCCAGAGAAGGATAAGAAGCTGATCGAGGACTACAAAAAAATCCTTGGGCTTCGAGCTCGGGCTGACCCGGACGGGGCAGGTTACCTATGAGTACGGGTACCGGATCGCCCTGGCTCGCTTTCGAGCACGCTACCCTGACCTCGAGGTCACGGAAGATCCCTTCACTTCCTTTCCTGAGGACTTGGGCATTGACATGCTCGAGGAAGTTCATTTTGTCGACAGCGTGGAGTTCCCCGAGAAGTAGGGGAGACATATTGTAATTTTTTCTAATGGGGTAGGTCGGGCGCCGGCCGATGCTGTAAATGTGTTATCTGGTCTTGTAACCAGATTTTTGCTTTAAATGAAAAGTTTTTCGTTTAGGCTTCTTCCTTGTCTTTCTCGATCTTACTTATACGAAAAACCTCTTAAGGTTATGCATGTTCCACGTCCTCGGTAGGGGGTGGCCTTGCATCATCGCGAGCCGGTAGGTGCCGATTCTAACGACGTCGACCACCCGATAAGGTCCTTCCCAGTTTGGAGCGAGCTTGCCGCGTGCTCGGGTCAGGTCGCTGACTTCGACTTTTCATAAGACCAGATCTCCCAACTTAGTCGGTCGGGGATGAACCTTTCGGTTATAGATTTTTGCGATAGCTCTCTTGTAGGAGAGGGCCTTTAAGTATGCATCAGCACGCCGCTCCTCGAGCATGTCGAGACCGACTCGAAGTCCTTCGATGGTTGTCCTTTCCTCATAATTTTCCGTTCGAGGGGTAGGGAAAACCACTTCGGGCGGTAAGACAGCCTCGGTTCCGAATGTGAGGCTATAGGGGGATTCTCCAGTTGCGGTTTTAGGGGTGGTCCGCAAGGACCACAAGATGCTAGGGAACTCGTCCACCCAAACCGAGCGGGCTGCGGTCGCTCTTTTTCTGAGCCCGTCCAGGATGGATCGGTTGGTTACCTCCGCCAGTCCGTTCGTTTGGGGGTGGGCCACTGAGCTGAACCTCAGCTGAATCTGGTGGCTTGCGCAAAACTCCCGGAAACACGCGCTAGCGAACTGGCCCCCATTGTCCATGATGATAGTCCTGGGCAAGCCGAACCGAGTCACTATATTCTTTCAGACAAATTTCTCCACCTGACGCTCTATGATTGTTGCTAGCGGCTTGGCTTTGACCCATTTAGTAAAGTAATTCACTCCCACGATGACGTATTTCCGCTGCCCCGAGGCCGGTGGGAAAGGTCCGAGGAGGTCCAATCCCCACTGCGTGAACGACCATGCGCAGTCAATGGGGGCGAGCGGGACTGCAGGCTATCGGGGCGTCCGAGTGTGCCTTTGGCATGAGTCGCATCATTGTACGTAAGCTTTCACGTCCCGGCACATGGTGGGCCAATAGTACCTTTGGCAGAGGATCTTGTATGCCAAGGTTCGCCCACTGATGTGTTCCCCACAAATCCCTTCGTGGACCTCGACCATAACCGACCGAGCTTCTTCGGGTTCTAGGCACCGCAGGAGAGGATACAAGAAAGACCTCTTGTAGAGTCGTCCGTTCATCTCGAAGTACCACGTGCGTACGGCGCAAACATCGAGCCGCGGCCTCGTCGATGGGAAGGATGCCGTCCCGCTTGTAGTGCAGCATTTCCTGTACCCACGTAGTCTGCGGGTCGGCTAGGGACACAACCGCGATCGTGATCGCTCAGAAAGGGAGTTCCTCGACCTCGGGCCAGGCTTCGGGATCCGACCTTGATGCTAGTTTAGCCAGCTCATCTGCTCGCTCGTTCTCATTTCTCGGGACCCTAGATAACGTAAAGCGAGAGAAGTTGGCGGTCAGGTTTTTTACCTCTGCCAAGTACTTTGACATGGTTGGGTCCTGGGCCTCGTATCCGCCGCTGAGGTGCTCGGCCACTAGCTGCGAGTCGATGAGGACGTGTATGGCATCTACTTGCATCTCAATAGCTAATCGGAGTCCTGCTAGGAGTGCCTCAAACTTTGCCTCGTTATTCATGGCTTGAAAGCCGAAGCGAAGGGAGCGTTCGAACGATCGTCCGTCGGGGGCTTCCAGCACTAGCCCCGTGCCCGCGCCCTTCGAGCTAGCCAATCCATCCACACACAGGACCCATCCTTCACTGACCCGCTCAGAATCCTCGTCCTCGGGCTAAGTTAGTTCGGAGATGAAGTCGGCTACTGATTGGGCCTTGATGGCGATTCTTGGTACATATCGTATGTCGAACTCGCCGAGCTCCACCGACCATTTGAGGAGGCGACCTGCAACGTCGAATTTAGACAAAACATGCCGGAGCGGTTGATCGGTAATTACCTCAATTGGATGGGCTTGGAAGTAGGGGCACAGCTTTCGGGCCATTAGCACGAGCGCCAGTGCCAATCTTTCGATCGGCTTGTACCGCTCCTCAAGCCCGTTTAGGTCGTGGCTAACGTAGTAGACTAGTAGCTATTCCTCGGAGGATTCTTTTGTGAGGACGGAGCTGACCGCGTGTTGGGATGTGACCAGGTAGATGCTGAGTTTCTCCCCGGAAGAAACTGAGGCAAGGCGGGGGAGGCTGGCCAGGTGTTGTTTTAAGCGTACGAGGGCTTCCTCGCACTCAGCTGTCCATTGGAAGTTCCTCGGGTTTTTTAGGGCTTGGAAGAAGGGGAGGCATCGATCGCCTAATCGGGAGCGAAACTGAGCTAGGGCGGCGAGCCTGCCGTTCAACCGCTGCAACTCCTTGATTGTCCGAGGGGCCTGCATGCTGATAATTTCCTGGACCTTTTCCGGGTTGGCGTCGATTCCCCTCTCATGTATGATGAATCCGAGGAATCTTCCCGAGCTGACGCCAAAAGCACATTTTGTCGGGTTGAGTCGCATGTCGTATCTTCGCAACGTAGCAAACGTCTCGACTAAGTCTGCTAGGTGGGTAGCTACTGTATGGCTTTTCACGATCATGTCATCAACGTAGACCTCCATATTTTGTCCGATCTGTCGGGCGAACATCTTGTTTACGGTTCTCTGATACGTGGCACCAACATTCTTCAGCCCGAACGACATGACCTTTTAAAAGTATACCCCCTGGTTGGTGAGGAAAGCCGTGTGCTCTTGGTCCTCGGGCGCCATCTTGATCTGGTTGTAGCCGGAGAAGGCATCCATAAATGAGAGGCGGGCATGCCCGGCGGTCGCGTCGACCAATTGGTCGATCCTCGGGAGGGGGTAGCAGTCTTTCGGGCACACACGATTGAGATCGGTGTAGTCAACGCACATCCTCCAGCTCCCATTAGATTTTTTCACGAGGACTACATTGGATAACCATCGCGGGTATTTGACTTCCTCTATGAAGCCCACTGCCAAAAGTCGCTCCACCTCCTTGCGGACAGCTAGTTGTCGGTCGGGGGCCTGTTGTCGGGGCCTCTACCTCACCGGGCGAGCATTGGGCAAAATGTTTAGGTGATGTTGGGCAACCTTTGGGTCGATGCCTGTCATGTTAGTCGGCGACTAGGCGAAGACGTCGGCATTTTCCTGTAGGAAGCCGACGAGTTGCTCCCTCTCCCGTTCATGGAGCTCTAACCCGATTTTTATCGTCTGGTCTAGCCGACCCTCCATTAGGGGTAAGCTATCATTGGACCCCAATGGCTCAAGATTTCGGGTCGATTCGGGCGCCTCGCGGCGGCGACAGGCCCGGGTCGTTGAATAACCGCCAATAGTGCTCTGATGTTGTGGCGGGGTGCTCAACTCGAGTTTCTTCATGCGGGGTGCGCTCCCCCAGAACCCCGATCAGGGGCGATCCCTCAGCTGTGGGTTCATTTGGGTCGATCTGGCGATCCCTCGTGATGGTTGGTTGCTGGCCCGTTCATCCTATGCGACATGTGACCGAGGTGTATGACGGGTAGGGTGGAAGACTCGGACGAGCGGATGGTGCCGAGGTGTAGGAATCATGTGGTTTGCGGTCGAGATATGTAGCTTGGGCAAGCCGCACAGAGATGGACTCGGGCAGATGCAGCCGAGGGACACGGCTCAGGCGGGCAAGCCGCGCAGAGGTGTACTCAGGCAGAGTGCAGCCGAGGGACACGGCTCAGGCGGGCAGGTCACGTAGAGGTGGATTCAGGCAGACTACTGCCGAGGGACACGGCTCAGGCTGGCAGGCCGCGCAGAGGTGGACTCGGGCATACTACTACCAAGGGAGATGGCTCAGGCGGGCAGGCCGCGCAGAGGTGGACTCGGGCAGAGTGCAGCCGAGGGACACGACTCAGGCGGGCAGGCCGCGTAGAGGTGGACTCGGGTAGACTATTGCCGAGGGACACGGCTCAGGCGGGCAGACCGCGTAGAGGTGGACTCGGGCAGAGTGCAACCGAGGGACATGGCTCAGGTGAGCAAGTCGCGCAGAGGTGGACTCGGGTAGAGTGCAGCCGAGGGACACGGCTCAAGCGGGCAGGCCGCGCAGAGGTGGACTCGATACTAACCCGACGGGAATGACCATCGTGATCCTCTAGAAACCTCCCCGGCACTGACCCGAGGGCGAACCGACGGGAACGACCATTGGAAACAGAATCCATGCCCCGGACCCCCAGCAACGACCGACGCATGGCTTCCTTCGGGGGGGGGAGGGGGGGGAGCGGGGGGAGGGAGAATGATGAGGATAATAATAATGATGGGACGCAAACTGACATCGCCCGCTCCTGGGTGATGTCTCCTGTGTCAAGCGAACCGAGGAGACACATGGGTCCTCTGCCTCGGTTTGACCTGACAGCACTAGGCCGAGGCAGACCAGAACGTCGACTGAGGCACGTCGCCATTCTGCAAGAGCCCGGTCCTTTACGCAACCCCAACGCTGGAGTCAGACGCCTTCCTAGGTACGGTCCTGCTCCCTGCAAGTGGGCACATCAACAACGGTGACCTCCCCTATAAAAACCCTCGCGTTCGGAATAAGAAAGGGGGAAGAAAAATCCTCTTAAGATTATCGACTGACTTGACCGTCGGAGGGGCCGGGTCGAGATCTCCCGACCCGACCTGTATGCAAGGATGAAGATAGAGCGCCACTCCATTGCGTGACCAGGCAAGGAGTTCCCTCTTGGAGGAAACGACTGCCCCGTCAAGACCGGACCATCGCACTCGGCTACCTCAGCACTCTCAAGGGCTAGTCCAAAAAGATCCCTACTCATTCGGACCCGAACCCAACCGTGTTGGCCCCGAAGCCACGATTTAAAGTTGTTGACACCAACATTTTAGCGTTAGAAGGAGGGCCGAATGTCGAGGGATCGCCAGATCGACCCAGATGAACCCATAGCTGAGGGATCGCCCCTGATCGGGGTTTCGGAGAAGTGCACCCTGCATGAAGAAACTCGAGCTGAGCACCTCGCCGTGACATCAGAGTGCTATTGGCAGTTATTCAACGACCCGAGCTTGTCGCCGCTGGGAGGTGCCCGGACCGACCCGAAATCTCGAGCCACTAGGGTCCATTGATAGCTTACCCCTAATGGAGGGTCGGCCAGACCGGACCATCGCACTCGGCTACCTCAGCACTCTCAAGGGCTAGTCCAGGAAAATCCCAACTCATTCGGATTCGAACCCAATCGTACTGGCCCCGAGACCATAGCTTAAAGTTGTTGACACCAACAAAATGACCAACTTGATTGTTCACGTCTGAAAGATAGATTTGTTAATGGTATTTTAGGTGATGTTTATAGGGAAACCCGTCAAAGTATCGGCACGTTCTTTATTTTGATTGATATTTTTATTTGCGAAAAAAATTGATAAGCAAATTTAATTGATCATTAAGGACTTTGTTAATGCTCTAAAAATATCATAGCATGTGTCTTTTATTGCTTAACTGGTTGTGTATGATAAAGAGGAGAAAAAAAAAAACACTGATAATTTTCAAGATTCTTCAAATTTTGTGAGATGGAGTAGATGAAGAGCTTTAGATTTGTGTTTCAATTAATTCAAAAGAGGGTTTGTTTTATTTTGTGTTATGATTATCTTTTGGTGGATGTAAGAAAATCTTGTGTGTGTTATTTTAAGATTATAGTTTTATTTGATGTGAATTTTCTTGATTAATTTTTTTTTTGGGTGACAAAATCAGTAACAGAACTTTTTATTTCTACAACATTTAATCTAAAAAAATTGCTTCCATTATTCTATCAATAATCTCCAACAACCCACTAAAGATTTCTCTTATTGGGTCTTCAAATCTTTGTTTATTAGCATAATATACTCGCCACTTGCCCAAGATTTCTCTTAAGATTTATAATTTTTAAGCCAAGTCAACTTATAGCTCAAAATTGAACTCATTGGCTTAATGGTTTCAATTCTATATAACAATTAGCATAGCCTCATCATAGATGCAATAAAAAAGAGAGAATAAATACAATCCAATATATTCCCGAGTCTTGTGAGACTAATCATTGGAGTTATCGTTGCATTCTTACTGAATTTGATGCACAATTTCATAAATATTCAGCTGGATGTGCATAATGCCAATTCTTTTCCCTCCTAATTTTGATGATTTGGCCATTATTTCTTTAGCATTATGCTCATATACACTTCTAATGTGTTTCTAAAGCATCTACAGCCTTTAATTAATAATCTAATGTACTCCTCCTGACACTTGACATCTTATATCTTATTTTATTTGCCATGGACGAAATGAAGAAGAAACATTTAAGATAAATATAAATATGTGCTAAGAATATTAGTGGTTAGAAGATGTTACTGTAAAAGATAATTCTTTGTGGCCAATGAATTCTACACTAGAATAGTCGTCTTCTTAAAGTAATCAATCATGACATATGCTCTATTAAATTGAAACAATCTATGGCGTGTAATTCAAATGCAATTATTGCTATTCTTTTATCCATACAACACATTATCTTCCTAAATGAAAAAGGAAAGAAACCAATAGATAAGGCCTTCCATGTTCTAACCATTTTGGAGGGCGACGATGTTAAGTAGTGTGTGCGTAGGTTTCCTGCTTGGATGCGTTGTGACTTCAATCGAAGAGTTAGCAGATGGATCTTCTTCACATCCTCCACAGCCATGACAGCAGAAGACAAGCACTGATCACCTTCTCCATCGTCACCCTCTTCACCACCATCCTCTGCTTCGTATGTCTCAGGAAGAGAAGGTCGAACCTCCCGCCGGGTCCTCGAGGCCTTCCTGTCTTCGGCAGCCTCCCCTTCCTCGACCCCGATCTTCACCGCTGGTTCGCCGACCTCGGACGCGTCCATGGCCCCGTCATGCGCATCCGGCTCGGTTCCAAACCTTGCGTCGTCCTTAGCTCCGCTTCGGTCGCCCGTGAAGTGTTCCGCAACCACGACGTGACCTTCGCCAACCACGACGTCCCCGCTGCCGCACGCACCGCGTCCTACGGCGGCAGCGACCTCGCGTGGGCCGCCTACGGGCCACACTGGCGGGCGCTGCGCAAGGTGTGCGTGCGCGACCTGCTGAGCGCCCGCCGCGTCGACGCGGTCGGCCCGCTGCGGCGCCGCGAGGTGCGGAGGATGGTGGCGGAGGTGCACTCCAGGGCCGGCGCGGCGGTGGAGGTGCGGGAGGTGATGTTCGTGGCGTCGCTCAACCTTCTGATGAGCATGGTGTGGGGAGGCAGCCTGGAAGGGGAGGAGAGGGAGAGGGTGGGCCGGGAGTTCCGGCGGGTGTCGGACGCGTTCATGGAGCTCATGTCGAGGCCGAACGTGTCGGACTTCTTCCCCGCCCTGGAACGGTTCGACTTGCAAGGGGTGGAGAGGAGGATGAGAGAGCTCGTGAAGTGGCTCGACAGGGTGTTCGACCCTATCGTCGATAGCAAGTTGAGAGAGATGAAGGAGGGAGGAGGAGGAGGAGAAGGGTGCAAAGATTTCTTACAGGTGCTGTTGGAGCTGCTCGAGAAAGAAGACACCAAGGTGCCGCTTACTCTAGTGAACATCAAAGCCTTGATCATGGTCAGCTTCACTTCTCTCTAAGATCGATCTTTCTCTTCTTACAACTTTAGATGGACCGATATAACCATGACCAACTCGTCCTCGTTGCTGGTAGGACTTGCTCGGAGGTGGCACAGACACGACCTCAGCCACAGTCGAGTGGGCCATGGCCGAGTTGCTGCACAACCCTGCGCTAATGGCGAAGGCTCAACACGAGCTGGATGAAGTAGTAGGGAAGGAAGGACGGGTAGAAGAATCACACATACCCCATCTAAGTTACCTGCACGCGGTGGTCAAAGAGGCGCTGCGCCTCCACCCTCCTCTCCCTCTCCTGGTGCCTCACTCCCCCAGCCAAACCACCACAGTGGGCGGATTCACCATCCCCAGAGGCACTGCAGTGTTCGTCAACGTCTGGGCCATCCAAAGAGACCCCTCCAACTGGACCAACCCACTGGAGTTCATCCCTGAGAGGTTCCTGGGAGCAGACGGAGGAGCAGATTACGGTGGCAACAACTTCGGCTACATCCCTTTCGGATCAGGGAGGAGGATTTGTGTCGGCATCTCCCTTGCAGAGAAGATGCTGATGAACACACTGGCTTCACTCCTGCACTCATTTGACTGGCATTTGCCTCAGGAAGCCAAGATCGGTCTCGAGGAGAAGTTTGGGCTTGTGCTGAGGAAATCTGAGCCACTTGTGGCCATACCCAAACCAAGATTATCCAGCCAACATCTCTATACTTGATGTATTGTTCTTAGCAACAGTGTGTCGAAGCTTTGTATCACTTGTGTTGATCTACAAGTTAAAGAAAGCTGACTTAGTAAATGACCAGAAATGAATGAGATCGAGGTTATACAGTCATTCATGCCAGTGTTCCGTAAAGTTGTGAGGCTAATAATGGGTCACTGAATCTGAAGCCTTCCTGAAAAGTGAAATCAAATATCAAAAAGATTAAACTCTGGAAAACTTGCCATCTCACTCCTTTTGATCTCAATTGTTCATCTATTCTGAATAAAGAATAAAATAAATATCAATTATTGAGATGGATGGCAAAAAATGAAAAAAAAAAATTAAAATTGAGATGAATAATTCTGAGATGGCCTCCAAATCTTTCTTATGATTTGTGTTTCGACTTTAGCCTGTCTGCAGCTAATACCATCACAGCCTCACAGAAGTTGGCTACCACAAAATTGATGACATGTTGAAACTAAGTTTATTATCACAGATGGATTCGCATTGTTATTATTATATTCACATCATGACATAGCAATAGAGCCGACGATAAGATCGATGTGACACGCAAATTTACAGCATTGGGAATATCTTTCTTCGCCGCCCCGCGTGACGTTAGAAGTTGGCTTCTAGCGACGATGTCAGTCGTGCTGCATGCAAATGGCCAATGTTTGGGATGGTCAAAGTTTCCGTGGATCACAAAGAGTATTGGCACCAATACTTCGACCTTTCAAATGGTCAACGCATGCAATATGTGATAGTATCTTATTAAAATTGTCCCTTGTGATTATTTTTGGATATGTTTTGTTTTGATTATTCATTTTCGAGGACAGCTGTTAAAGTTCTTCGATATGACTTTTTTATTCAGACAATTTAATATGCCTAAAAGGTTTTTTTGGTGAAGTCTCATTATCTCAGTTGATAATGACACAGATACACATCATTGTGTTCTGCGCAGGGCAAGAGGAGATTTGAAATCCATCGCTAACAAATAGTTTGTGGTTTTGTTCATTAAGTTCTTGTCATTATGCGGCTAACAAGTGGTTGATGTTCTTTGTTAGCATATTAAATTTAAACGTTAGGTGGAAATAGCTGTTCGATTAGTATTATTAAGTTTTAAAAGAACTCCAGGCTACGACATGATGTTTATAGAAGAAGACTTTGGAGACATTGATATCTAGAGAGAGATTGAGAGTGATGGGAAACTCCATACTAAAATAAATCTTATATTTTATTCTTTTGATATCTCTTTTTTAATAATTCCTCGAAGTTCCATTAAAAAAATTATCCAACTTCTATCGTCTTTCATTTTATTTTTTAAAAATTACTTACCTATAAAACTTTATTTTTTTTTACTTCCCTTTTTGTTAGATTTTATGATCCTTTATAATTAGATAAGGTATATATAATATAATTAATTAGATTCTAATGATATATATTGGTTAATAGAAAAGAAGTCCACTTAAAATATGATTCCTTAGGAGATAATATTAATAAAAGGGACTAAAAAAAGAAGAACATATGTTACGTATCTTAGTTGAGAGATTACAGTCTCTCTCTCAACTCTTCTCCTTAACCATCAATCTAGGTGGCCTTGTGAAAGGTAGAAAGAGGGGAGAATGATATAGTTCATTTGCAGCTTGATAACGATCTTGAATCTAAAGACGGTGCCCTTGCAGATCAAAACAAAGATTTTTTTTTCAAATGACATCAAAAAGTACGTATCATAAAACCAGATCTAATTTTATTTAATTTCAATCCTAGCATAAAAGATTATTTTTGTATTTAAAATGGTATATTATAGATTTTTATGCTTATAATTGGTGGTATCAAAGCCTAGGTTCTTAAGATCAAATACATTAGATCTATTATTTTTGTTTATGATGCATGAATGTGTTAGGATCGGAGCGGCACTAAGAGGGGATTAGTGCAGCGGATTAAAACTTGTAAGTTTGAAACCGAATTCGTAAATACAAGGAGATTTCGTTTCGATAGTAACTTGAGTAGATGAAAACCGAAAGCTTGCTGCAAAGCAAAGTAAATAACGGTTTCAGAAAAGTAAATACTCACACATTCAAGAAACACATCAATTTAAAATGGTTCGGTCAAAATGACCTTCATCCACTTGCGAAGCCTTCTTCAATGAGGCTCTCAACTTCCACTAGCAAATCACTTTGAAGGGGAAGGACAAATACTCCTCTTACAATCTTTTTACAAGTGGTTTACACTCTTACAAATTTTTCAAAGAGATAGAGAAAGGTGAACACTTAAGCTATTGAAAACAAGACTTTTGTTAAAGCTTTTCTCAATTTCTATTGGAAAAAAACTTGTTAAAGCGGAATATTCTTTTCCCTCTTTATGTATCAAAATGGGTTCCTTATCAAAATATCAACTTGATATCTAAATGAAAATATCAACTAGCACAACATAAACAATAGAGCAAAAAAATCAATCACACAATGAGACTAAATCTTTTTAATGTGGAAAACCCAATGTGGGAAAAACCACGGGACCGTAGTCCACCTCAAACTTCTACTATCAATAGTAATGATAACATATTTACAATAGGTCTTCTCTAGAATAACTAGAGGATCACAATAACATCAAGATCATAGATCTTAGCTCAAGAATAGCATATCTTCATCACATACGATGGATCTTCTCATAAGAGAATTCTAGGTCTCACAAAGTGGATATAGCAGGAAAGTACCTTAGAGAGGGTAAACTATAGATCAACACCGTTAGAATTGTAGAGTTTGTTGCAAGGATTCTCCACATAAAATTTGAGCCGAAGCTGACAACGTTTGGCCATCGATCGTCAAGTAGAAAACTTAGAAACCTAATCTTTCTCTCTCTATTTCTCTCTCCTCTTTTCTCCCGCACTAAACCCTTTCTCTTGTTTGCTACCCTCAATTAGTGATTTGGGCTCAATAGGCCTAATTTTCCAAGCCCACATATGGGCTGGGCCCAACAATTCTCCCCCTCCAACTCATATGGTGGGTTGTACCAAGCCCGCTCTTCACCTACATGCTTCAAGCTTCTTCTTAGGCAAAGACTTTGTCAACATATCTGATCCATTTTCATTAGTATGCACTTTTTCCAACTGTAATTCTTTCATCTCAAGCACATCACGAATCCAGTGATATCTCACATCAATATGCTTGGATCTAGAATGGTATGTTGAATTCTTGGAGTGGTGAATGACACTCTAACTGTCACAGTAAACAGTATATCCTTCCTGTTTCAAGCTCAATTCCTGTAGAAACTTTTTCATCCATAAAGCTTCCTTGCAGGCTTCAGTAATTGCTATGTATTATGCTTCTATGGTTGATAGAGCAACACACTTCTATAACTTAGACTACCAAGAGACTACTCCTCTTGCAAATGTCATCAAGAATCCCGAAGTGGACTTCCTGGAATCAATATCACCTACCATATCTGCATCTGTGTACTCTTCTAACATAGGTTCATCATTACCAAAACATAAACATAACTTGGAAGTACCTCTTAGATATCTTAATATCCATTTCACTACTGCCCAATGTTCCTTTCCAGGATTAGAGAGAAATCGATTGACAACTCCAACTGCATAAGCTATATCTAACATAGTATAAACCATAGCATACATCAAACTGCCTACTGCAGATGAGTAAGGTACTCTGGACATTTCTTCTTTTTCTTTCTCACTTGTAGGACATTGTTTCGAACTAAGCTTGAAATGACCTACAAGTGGAGAACAAACTACTTTGGCTTTACTTATGTTGAATCTTTCAAGAACATTTTCAATATAAGTCTCCTGAGATAGTCAAATCTTCCTTTTCTTCCTATCACGAAGAATCTTCATGCCAAGTATTTGTTTCACCGATCCCAAGTCTTTCATGGCAAAAGACTTACTTAGCTCTCTTTTAAGCTTTCCAATTTTTCCAACATCATAGCCAACAATTAACATATCCTCAACATATAGTAGTAAAATAATAAAATCATCATTTGAAAATTTCTTCATAAACACACAATGATCAGATGTGGTTCTATCATACCCTTGGCTTATCATAAAGGAATCAAACTTTTTGTACCATTGTCTAGGTGCCTGTTTGAGTCCATATAAGCTTTTCCTAAGCTTACACACCAGATTTTCTTTTCCCTTGACTTTAAAACCTTCTGGTTGCTCCATGTAAATTTCTTCTTCTAAGTCACCATGAAGAAATGCTGTTTTTACATCAAGTTGCTCAACTTCTAAATTCAAGCGGGCAGCCAAACCAAGAACAACTCAGACAAAAGACATTTTCACAACTAGAGAAAATATTTCTTCAAAGTCAATACCTTTCTTCTGACTGAATCCTTTCACAACTAGTCGTGCCTTGTATCTTTATTGTGAGTTATTGTTTTTAGTCTTCAATTTGTAAACCCACTTATTCTTGAGAGCTTTCTTCTCTTTAGGCAATTTTACCAAGTCAGATGTGTGGTTCTCAAGCAAGGATCTCATCTCTTCTTGCATGGCTTTAACCCACTCATTCTTATTCGCATGTAGAATAGCTTCTTAGTAAGTTTCTGGCTCTCCCCCATTAGTAAGCATAATATACTCATGTGGAGGATATCTGGTAGATGGTTTTCGCTCTCTAGTGGATCTTCTCAATGGAATCTCAACTGGTGGTAGAGGTGCTTGTTCAGTTGGTTCATCATCATCAACTGTAGGTATATCATCATTGATATTCTCACCATAATCTTCTTGTTCATCTCCCCCATGATCATCATGAACTACAGGTGAAGGAATTGGACCCAAACTCCAAGGAATATAAACAAAGGTTTCTGGTTTCTCAATATTATCACCATCATCAAACAATTGGTTTTCAAGAAACACAACATCTCTACTTCTAATAATCTTCTTGTTCACTAGATCCCATAATCTGTACCCAAACTCTTCATGACCATATCCCAAGAAGATATATGCTTTTGCTTTACTATCAAGCTTGGACCTCTCATCTTTGGAAATATGAACAAATGCTTTACACCCAAAGACTCTTAAGTGATTATAAGATATATCTTTTCCTCTCCATACTCTCTCTGGAATATCACCTTTTAGAGGAACTGATGGAGAAAGATTTATTAAATCAACTGTAGTTCTCATAGCTTCCCCCCAAAATGACTTTAGTAACTTGGCATGGGAAAGCATACACCTAATCATTTCTTCAATGATTCTGTTCATCCTTTCTGCCACACCGTTCTATTGAGGAGTTTTAGGAACTATTTTCTCAAGCCTGATACCATGGAACCTGCAATAATTCTCAAAAGGACCCCTATACTCGCCACCATTATCTGATCGAATATACTTTAGTTTTCTGCCAGTTTCTCTTTCAACACTGACATGAAACTCCTTGAAAACATCGAGTACCTGGTCTTTAGATTTCAAAGCAAAAGCCCACACTTTTCTAGAATGGTCATCAATAAAAGTAACAAAATAAAGAGCACCTCCAAGAGTTCTAGTTTACATGGTACAAACATTAGTATGAACTAAATTAATAATATCTGATCTTCTAGATGATGGATATGTATGAAATGCAACTCTATGTGTTTTTCCAGCTAAGCAATGATCACAAGATTTAAGAGATGTACCTTGTAACTCTGGTAAGAACTGCTTTCTAGCAAGAGTTTGAAGTCCCTTCTCGTTGATATGACCAAGTCTCTTGTGCCAAAGATCTATACTTTCACCTTTTTGAATTGCATTAATCTCTCCTTTGTGTAGCTTAGCTTCCATGACATAAAAATAGTTAAGTTTCTTTCCTCTTGCCACAATCAAAGAACCTTTAGTGAGTTTCTATTTGCTTTCACCAAAATAGTGTGCAAAGCCCTCATCATCAAGTCTACTTGTAAATATCAAGTTAAGACGAATATCTGGAATATGCCTTACATCTTTGAGTATCAATTTGTTCTCAATACTGGTCTCCAAGCAAATATCTCCAATACCCACAATCTTAGATGTACCACTATTTCCCATTCTGACATTACCAAAATCACCAACAGTGTAAGATCTAAAGAAATCACCATGAGAAGTAACATGAAATGAAGCACCAGAGTCAATTACCCAATTACTGTCCTGAGCTACAAGACTAACACAACCTTCATCACAGACAATAGTGATATTACCTTCAGTAGCAATCGTATTGGTCTCTTTCTTATTTTTCTTCATTTCATTCTGTTCTCGCTTCCAAAACCTACACTCTTTCTTCATGTGACCTGGCCTGTTATAGTGAAAACATTTGATATCTCTTCTAGACTTGGATCTTCCTCTATAACCATGTGGATTTCTGTTATAACTTCTTCCACGTCTTTCTTGTTTTTCAGTAACAAATGCACCAGAAGAAGATTCACCATGTTCTTTCCTTCTGGCATCTTCATTTAGCAAACTATCTTTAACTATATCTATAGTTAGAGTTCCCTCTAGCATGGAGTTGCAAATAGTCACCACATATATTTCTCAACTTTCTGGTAAAGAGCTGAGAAGTAATAATCCCTGCATCTCATCATCTATATTCATTTTCATAGCAACCAACTTGTTTGCAAGACTCTGAAATAGGCTTATGTGCTCAACAATGTTACCACCATCTTTATACTTCAAATTTACAAGCCTTTTGAGGAGAGAAATTCTATTTCCCACTGTCTTTTTCGCAAAGAGGTTTTCTAACCTTTGCCAAAAAACATCAGCTCTGATTTCATCTGAAATATGCTCATGCAAGTTTATATTCATCCATCTTTTAATATAGGCAATAGCTTTTCTATGTTGAACTTCCCATTCTTCATCCATAGTAGAAGGTTTATCTTTAACCTTGATAGGCTTATACAAATATTTGCGATAGAGTAAATCTTCCATCAGACGCCTCCAAGTAGAATAATTTGATGAGTTTAATTTAGTCATATCATCTCACTGCTCCATTTCAATCACACAAGAAAAACTAGTACTAAACAACTTGTTGCTCTGACACTACTTATTGGGAAAAAACTTGTTAAAGCGGAATATTCTTTTTCCTCTTTATATATCAAAATGGGTTCCTCATCAAAATACCAATTTGATATCCAAATAAAAATATCAACCAGCACAACTTAAACAATAGGGCAAAAAATCAATCACATAGTGAGACTAAATCTTTTTAACGTGGAAAACCCAATGTGGAAAAAATCACGGGACCGTAGTCCACCTCAAACTTCTACTATCAATAGTAATGATAACAAGTTTACAATAGGTCTTCTCTAGAATAACTAGAGGATCACAATAACATCAAGATCATATATCTTAGCTCAAGAATAGCATATCTTCATCACATACGATGGATATTCTCATAAGAGAATTCTAGGTTTCACAAAGTAGATATAGCAGAAATGTACCTTAGAGAGGGTAAATTGTAGATCAACACCGTTAGGATTGTAGAGTTTGTTGCAAGGATTCTCCACATAAAATTTGAGCCGAAACTGACAACGTTTGGCCACCGATCGTCAAGCAGAAAACTCAGAAACCTAATCTTTCTCTCTCTATTTCTCTCTCCTCTTTTCTCTTCACGCCACTGCACGCTGCACTGCACACAAGCACATTGCCCACTGCACCAAACCCTTTCTCTTGTTTACTACCCTCAATTAGTGATTTGGGCTCAATAGGCCCAATTGTCCAAGCCCACATATGGGCTGGACCCAACAATTTCTAACTTCCCAAAGGTTGTATTCTCTATTGAGAATTGAGGGGTATTTATAGGCCCCAAGAGGATTCAAATTTGGGCTCCAAATTTTGAATTCTCTTGGGTTTCCGAGGTTGGCGGTGCCACCGCCTATTGGTGGCGGTGCCACCGCCCGACATTCGGGTGCTGGGCGGTGCCACCACCCAGTACGACAGTACCACCGCTCGAACTCTCGCGTTGCCACCGACCGACATTCGGGTGTGGGGCGGTGCCACCATCCAGTATGACGGTACCACCACTCGAACTTGGCCCAAACCAGTCTGATATCAGGCCCAATTGGCCCCTACTTGGGTTATAGGATTAACACCTAATCCTAACCCTAATTAACATGCTAACTACGAATTTAAAGACATTTCCTAAGCTATTACAAAGTCCGTAAGTCAAGACTTCTTCCGGCGAGCTTCCGGTGAACGTCCGACGGTCTTCCAGCGAACTCTTGGAAACCATTCTACGGGCTCCCGACAAGCTCATAGACTTCATGATTTGATCTTGGCGAGTTCCAACTAGCTTCTTCGGCAAGCTCCGATCTTTCTCGATGAGCTCCGCGAACTTCCAATGAACCTTCTGGCGAGCTTCCGAAAATCCCTTTGGCAAGCTCCCTACTCATTCTCGGCTAGTTCTGGTAGCATTCCTGACGAACCTTCGGACTTCCGTCGAACTCTCGAACTCGCAATGAATCCTTCGCGCTTGACTCCAGCACTTTGTTTCGCTTTATGTCTTCGTCGTTATCGTAGTTAATCCTACACACACAAGCCAAAGCTCTACTCCGATCTTGACAATTATTACAATACGAATTGACATTCTGTAGCCCGACACGTCATTGGTTGGCGCTTCGTCCGATTCTTCAACGCATCGTTCTCTCTTGCGGCTTGTTGCCCAATCAGCGGTTGACCTCCGCAACCCCGATATCCTTGGCGCAATTCTGCTCTCCTTGGCCCGATGCCCGATGCCCGATGCCCGACGCTCGAAGCCTTCTGCCGTCCAATATCTTGATGTGATCTCCTCCGGCGCAACGTCAATTCCTCCTGCGTCAACTGTCTAATCTTGATCGAGTAGACCTGCATCACTCAAAATGCAGTTAAACATCTAAACACAATCAATTAGTTTCATCATCAAAATCCGAGATTCAACAATCTCCCCCTTTTTGATGATGACAACGAATTGATGACTAACGGAGTTAAACTTAACTCCCCAGAGTTTAACCAAACTCCCACTATCAATATGCCATTGATAGAACACTTGGATTATCCCAAATCCAAGTAATATTCATCACATGTTATGAAAAATATTTAAACCATCATGCAAATATATATAAAATATTCAATTAAATGCATGAAGTCATCAATATACTTCTCCCCCTATGTCATCAACAAAAAAGAGAAGTAGCTCTAGCTATTTTAAAAGATATGCAAGTTTTTGCAATATGAAGCTAGATTTTTATCACAACATATAAACATAAAAAAGATTCTTAAGTTCAATCATGGCAATTCAACACTTGAATTTTTGTGCAAGATTGCACTTTGCTTTTCTTTGCAAGCAACAATATTTATGATGTTTGATATAGCAAATTTCTTCATTACAATGATCGAGCTAGCAAATTCTTCATTCAAGTGTGCAAGCTAGCAATAACTTTCTCCCCCTTTGTCGATGTCAAAAAGAAGGAGAGGAACCAATGATTTATACTTTTACATCAACTTTGCATCAATCAATATTTCAATCATCACATGATGCATATAAGACAATAATGCAAAGAAATCATTTCATGAAGGATATCAATGTGAAAATTCACCAAGGATCACATGATACAATCGTAAATCATGATATCATTATGCGATACATCATGAGATGATAATTTATCATATCAATGAAAGATATCAATTGTTAAACATGATATGATAATAGTCTCAAAAATTTCAATTTGTGATACATGTGATACATTGCGATACACTAAAAAATTTAATACGATGCTTTTAAGGATATCAACCTATTTTTGATACAAAGCATGGCAAGAGCAATTTTGTTGCAAGTTTTCTAAGTTTTGCACTTTTTACTTCTTTCGATAGGCAAGATTTTTCTTCTCTTTTTGAGAAGTGCAAGCTTGCAAGTTTTACTTCTTTAGCATGCTAGGAAGTTTACTTTCATTTTCAATGCACAAGCTAGCAAAACCTTCTCCCCCTTTATCAAAGTCAAAAAGAAAGGGAGGACTCAATAGCTAAAAATTTCAACCATTCAATAAGCTAAATATGCAAAGAATTCATGAAATATATCAATAAGGATCAATTCATGAATACCAAAGATATGATTCATGATTCATTAAAATTCTTCTTAACAAGTTCACGATCAAGATTCATATACTTCATAATAAAGCAAATTGATGTACAATCATCACATAAGGCATACAAGGCAAAGAAATCTTGTTATTTCTATATTATGAAATATATGATATCAAGGCTAATGATTCATTTGAAAAGATATAGCACAAAGAGCAACTTGAAACATTCTTATCAAGATCACATTTTAAAATATTCCAAGTATCAAGTGTTTAGAGATAAAAAGTTCAATACATTGTATGAAAAATATAATATAAAGTTTTATGCAATGTAGCAATTAAAGATGTGCATGTTTTGCATTTTTGCTTTTCTTGAGATTGCAACTGTTTGCTTCTCTACAAGCTAGTAATTTTTACGATATGCAAGTTTTACTACATACAAGCTAGCAAAAAATTTCGAAAGCAAATGCAAAATAGCTTTCTTGTATAAGCTTATGAATTTTGCTTCCTATTGCAATGTGCAAGTTGTAAGTTTTTGAAATATCCAAGTTCAACATATTGCATAATTAATATAATCTCCTAGTTTTATCATCATGCAATTTTGCTATCATCATAGATATGCAAGGTAGTATGATAGCAATTTCTACAACATATAAGCTAGCAAATTTTACTACATTTTTATAACATGTAAGCTAGCAGTTTTAAGATGTTCAAGAAAGCATCGCTTGCTTCTTGAAATACGCAAGTTTGCTAGATGTGCAAGTTAGCATATTTTGCTTCTTGAGATAGGCAAGATTGCAAATTTGGTATGCAAATTTATAGTATGCAAGTTATCAACTTTTACACATAAAAAGTTAGCAAAAAGATATCCAAGATACACTATTTTGCCTCTTTTCAAAATATGTAACTTGGAACATATTGCTTCTTTGAGATTTGCAAGATAACACTTTTACTTGAGATTACAAGATTGTATTTCTTGCTTTTGAGTTGAGCAAACTAATAAGTTTTGCTCCATTTTGCGATGTGTACGTTTGTATTTTTTTTTTTTTGCTTCTCTTGTCTTGTGCCAGCTAGCTATCTCCCCTTTTGTCATTGTCAAAAAGAAGGGAAGACCCTTTACATCAATTATGACAAAGGTAAGTATCAATCTTATTCGTGTATTATTATATTTTCAAATTAAAACATACACCTTTTCAAAAACCTTATATTTCATTCATGCACGATATTGAATAAATCAATCAACATTATGAGCATATCATACATGATACTAAAATTTTTAACTATTTATCAATATTTTGATCATAATACCAAACATTCATCATTTAGAGCATTCATGACACAAAGCATTAAACCAACATACATCATTTTAGTAACAACTCATAGTATTTTAAATCATGATTTACATCATATGCAATACATCACATCATAATTAGAAAGTACAAGTATTGCATGCATCATTGCAAATCATAAATGTTTCATATCATGATGGTATCAACTTGTCAAATTACATCCTACCATGTATGATCAAAATTTTTCATTTGCATGCCTCAAAATAATATCAAGAGTATTTCATACATATTATCGAATCATCATTTATAGTTACATCGATATTCCGATCATTATTTCAATCTACACATCATGAGATCAATAAATTTGCACTATAGACAATCTCATGTTTTATCATTCATATTATTTCAATCATCACTATAACTCATCATACATAAAATGTAAAATCATTTAACATGATTCGAACATTTATTTTCAAAATATTTATCACTATTTTCATGTATGATAATAAAGTATTCATGATACACATTATATGTATATATCATCACAATAAAAAGCAATTGCATGCATAATTTTAAATCATAAATGTTTCAAATCATGATGGTATTAACTTGTCAAATTTCATCCTACCATTCATGATCATAACTTTTCATCAAAACAAATTAATAAATATTTCATGTATTCATATCATCACATAAGGAATATCAAGGAGAAAATAATTGGGTGATGAGATAAACATTTCATGAATATAAGAAATTATATAAAAATCATACCATAAAATATTAGAATATGTGAATGATAAAAGACATGATTTCTTTATGAAAAGACTCCTCATAAATAATCAAAGGAAAATCTTAGGAGATCAAATAATAAAATATTTTTAAATAAAATTTTAAGTCAAGAATTTTCAAAAAGGATATTCTCTTTAGTAAACCACAAAAGGAAACATAGGAGAAAAAGATTTCAATTCATGCATAAGAACACTTATGATTCATATTGAATTTTTTTTCAAAATGTAAGAGAATAAAAAGTAAGAAATCTTGATTTATAAAGGATTTCATGTTATAAATTTCAAGAGATCAAGATCATGATTTTGATAAATATTTATTCAAATTTAAATCATCAAAATCATTATCAAAATCCAAGAGATTCATAAAGATGATACAAATGGATTCATTAAAATCAATAAGATTAAGCAAAATAATTTTCAAGAATGTTTTCCTCTTTTCGGTTGTTTCAAAACATATGATTTTGTTTCATTTATGCCAAATAAAAACATGTAAGATTTATTAAAACAAAGATCAATAAGGCACTTTTATTATGGTAAAAATCAATAATCCATAAATCACAAGATTCATCATGCATAATTTTAAAATTTATTAAGCATGATCAATATGCATGACACTAAAACACGGTTTCAAAATGCTTAATATTTTCATTATGCATCATCATAAAGCATATTCATCAATCAAGGTTTCATTGAGCATAAGGTATTTTTAACTAAAATAATTTTATTATTTGTTATAGTCATGCATTTTTCTTTTTAAGTGAATCTATCTTTTCATGCTTAGTTTTCCATACAAAAGCCATGCATCATCATTAAGCATGATTTTAAACTTCTTAATATTTTCATTAAGACATCAAGCATGGTTTCAATCAAAATCGAAAATCATCAAGATACACATTTTATCTTCTCAAGAAAAACTTACATATGATCATTAGATTTAAAACTAACATTTTATTCCATTAACATAAAACATGCAATTTTCAAGAAAAATAATTATTCAAAAAAAAGAAAGTGCATCATGGAAAACATCAAGTAATTTCAAAATAAATTAAGGGGTTTTTGATTTCCTCATCGTTGAAAGCTGTTAAGGTATAGTTTGTCATCTCTCCTATCTTGATTTTCTCTTCGTCTTCGGAGGATCCCGTTTCATCCCAATTTATTTTCTTCTTCTTGCGTTCAAAGCAAGTAGTTCCATTCTTTTTGTTCTTTAATTTTTATTTTATTAACTTCTTAGATTTCTTTGCAAGTTCAAGTTCACCATCACTTGAGCCTATGCTCAAATGGTCTTCACGTGTTCTATGTCCCAATTCCTTCCTGTCCTTTGGAAGGTTATTCTCGAGTTTTCTTTTTATCAAATTGTTCATTTCATAGGTCATTAGAGACCCAATAAGTTCTTCGAGAGGGAATGTTTTAAGGTCCTTAGCCTCTTGAATGACCGTAACTTTTGGATCACAAATTTTTGGAAGGGATCTTAAGATTTTAGTGACTAGTTCAAAGTTAGAAAAACTTTTACCAAGAGCTTTGAGTCCATTGATGACATTCGTGAAACGGGTGTACATGTCTCCGATGGACTCACTTGGTTTCATCCGAAAAAGTTTGTAAGAATGCACAAGAATATTGATTTTGGACTCTTTCACTCGGCTAGTACCTTCATGAGTGACCTCTAGAGTTCTCCAAATATCAAAAGCTGAGTCACACATCGAAACGCGATTAAATTCATTTTTGTCAAGTGCACAATATAAGACATTCAGAGCCTTTGCATTTAGAGAAAACATCTTCTTCTCCAAATCATTCCAATGGTTCATTTGAAGAGAAGACATTTCAAATCCATTTTCGACTATATGTCATAAATTCAAATCCAGAGAAAGTAAGAAAACTCTCATTCGAGCTTTTCAATAAGAGTAGTCAGTCCCATTGAAAAAAGGAGGACGAATGAGAGAATAACCCTCTTGAATGCCGAAAAGAGCCCTTTCTAATTGGATGTTAAACCAAAGTAGAAAATCATGGCTCTAATACCAATTGTTAGGATCGGAGTGACACTAAGAAGGGGGGGTGAATTAGTGCAGCGGATTAAAACTTATAAATTTGAAACCAAATTCATAAATATAAGGAGATTTTGTTTCGATAGTAACTTGAGTAGATGAAAATCGAAAGCTTGCTGCAATGTAAACAATGGTTTCAGAAAAGTAAATACTCACACATTCAAGGAACACATCAATTTAAAGTGGTTCGGTCAAAATGACCTACATCCACTTGCAAAGCCTTCTTCAATGAGGCTCCCAATTTCCACTAGCAAATCACTTTGAAGAGGAAGGACAAATACCTCTCTTACAACCTTTTTACAAGTGGTTCACACTCTTACAAATTTTTCAAAGAAAAAGAGAGAGGCGAACACTTAAGCTATTGAAAACAAGACTTTTGCTAAAGCTTTTCTCAATTTCTAACTTCCCAAAGGTTGTATTCTTTGTTGAGAATTGAGGGGTATTTATAGGCCCCAAGAGAATTTAAATTTGGGCTCTAAATTTTGAATTCTCTTGGGTTTTCGAGGTTGGCGGTGCCACCGCTTGTTAGTGGTGGTGCCACCGCCTCTCAATGTCATATTGACCGTTAACTGGCGGTGTCACCGCCTGTTGGTAGCGGTGCCACCGCCCGACATTTCGGGTGTTGGGTAGTGCCACCACCCAGTACAGCGGTATCACCACCCGAACTCTTGGGTTCTGGGTTGTGCCACCGCCTAGTTTGACGGTGCCACCGCCTAGACTATTTCAACTCACTATTTGGGCCCCAAACTTGGCCCAAACCAGTCCGATGTCGGGCCCAATTGGCCCATACTTGGGTTATAAGATTAACACATAATCCTAACCCTAATTAATAAGCTAACTACGAATTTAAAGATATTTCCTCAGCTATCACAAAGTCCGCAAGTCAAGACTTCTTCCGGTGAGCTTCCGGCGAACTTCTGGCGGTCTTCCGACGAACTCTCGGAAACCATTCTGCGGACTCCCGGCAAGCTCCTAGACTTCACGATTTGATCTTGGCGAGTTCCAACGAGCTTCTTCGGCAAGCTTCGATCTTTCTCGGTGAGCTCCGCGAACTTCCAATGAACCTTCCGACGAGCTTCCGAAAAACCCTTCAGCAAGCTCCCTACTCATTCTCGACTAGTTCCAGCAGCATTCCCGACGAACTTTCAGACTTCTGTCGAACTCTCGAACTCGCAATGAATCCTTCGCGCTTGACTCCGGCACTTTGTTTCGCTTTATGTCTTCGTCGTTATCGTAGTTAATCCTACACACATAAGCCAAAGCTCTACTCCGATCTAGACAATTTTTACAATGCAAATTGACATTCTGTTGCCCAACATGTAATGGGTTGGCGCTTCGTCCGATTCTTCAGCGCATCGTTCTCTCTTGCGGCTTGTTTCCCAATCGGCGGTTGACCTCCGCAACCCCGATATCCTTGGCATAATTCTTCTCTCCTTGGCCCGATGCCCGACGTCCGTAGCCTTCTACCGTCCAATATCTTGATTAGATCTCCTTCGGCGCAACGTCAATTCCTCCTGCGTCAACTGTCTAATCTTGATCGAGTAGACAAATATCACTCAAAATACAGTTAAACATCTAAACACAATCAATTAGTTTCATCATCAAAATATGAGATTCAACAATCTCTCCCTTTTTGATGATGACAACTAATTGATGACTAATGGAGTTAACCTTAACTTCCCGGAGTTTAACCAAACTCCCCCTATCAATATGCCATTGATAGAACACTTGGATTATCCCAAATCCAAGTAACATTAATCACATGTTATGAAAAACATTTAAACTATCATGCAAATATATATAAAATATTCAATTAAATGCATGAAGTCATCGATATACTTCTCCCCCTATGTCATCAACAAAAAGGATAAGTAGCTCTAGCTATTTTAAAAGATATGCAAGTTTTTGCAACATGAAGCTAGATTTACATCACAACATATAAGTACAAAAGCATAGCAAGATTCTTAAGTTTAATCATGGCAATTCAACACTTGAATTTTTGTGCATGATTGCACTTTGCTTTTCTTTGCAAGCAACAATATTTATGATGTTTGATATAGCAAATTTCTTTGTTACAATGATCGAGCTAGTAAATTCTTCATTTAAGTGTGCAAGCTAGCAATAACTTTCTCCCCCTTTGTCAATGTCAAAAAGAAGGAGAGGAATCAATGATTTAGACTTTTATGTCAACTTTGCATCAATCAATATTTCAATCATCACATGATGCATATAAGACAATAATGCAAAGAAATCATTTCATGAAGGATATCAATGTGAAAATTCACCAAGGATCACATGATACAATCACAAATCATGATATCATTATGCGATACATCATGAGATGATAATTTATCATATCAATGAAAGATATCAATTGTTAAACATGATATGATAATAGTCTCAAAAAATTCAATTTGCGATACACTAAAAAATTTAATGCGATGCTTTTAAAGATATCAACCTATTTTTGATACCAAGCATGGCAAGAGAAATTTTGTTGCAAGTTTTCTAAGTTTTGCACTTTTTGCTTCTTTCGATAGGCAAGATCTTTCTTCTCTTTTTGAGAAGTGCAAGCTTGCAAGTTTTACTTCCTTAGCTTGCTAGGAAGTTTACTTTCATTTTCAATGCACAAGCTAGCAAAACCTTCTCCCCATTTATCAAAGTCAAAAAGAAAGGGAGGACTCGATGGCTAAAAATTTCAACCATTCAACAAGCTAAATATGCAAAGAATTCATGAAATATATCAATAAGGATCAATTCATGAATACCAAAGATATGATTCATGGTTCATTAAAATTCTTCTTAACAAGTTCACGATCAAGATTCATATAATTCATAATAAAGCAAATTGATGTACAATCATCACATAAGGCATACAAGGCAAAGAAATCTTGTTATTTCTATATTATGAAATATATGATATCAAGGCTCATGATTCATTTGAAAAGATATAGCACAAAGAACAACTTGAAACATTCTTTTCAAGATCACATTTTAAAATATTCCAAGTATCAAGTGTTTAGAGATAAAAAGTTCAATACATTGTATGAAAAATATAATATAAAGTTTTATCATCATGCAATGTAGCAATTAAAGATATGCAAGTTTAGTATTTTTGCTTTTTTTAAGATAGCAACTGTTTGCTTCTCTACAAGCTAGCAATATTTACGATATACAAGTTTTACTACATACAAGCTAGCAAAAAAATTTGAAAGCAAATGCAAAATAGCTTTCTTGTGTAAGCTCATGATTTTTGCTTCCTATTGCAATGTGCAAGTTGCAAGTTTTTGAAATATCCAAGTTCAACACATTGCATAATTAATATAATCTCCTAGTTTTATCATCATACAATTTTGCTATCATCATAGATATGCAAGGTAGTATGATAGCAATTTCTACAACATATAAACTAGCAAATTTTACTACATTTTTAGAACATCTAAGCTAGCTGTTTTGAGATGTTCAAGAAAGCATCCCATGCTTCTTGAAATACGCAAGTATTTGCGATGTTTTGGATTGAGCAAACTAATAAGTTTGGCCCCTTTTTGCGATGTGTATGCTTGTATTTTTGTTTTTTTTTTTGCTTCTCTTGTCTTGTGCAAGCTAGCTATCTCCCCCTTTGTCATTGTCAAAAAGAAGGGAAGACTCTTTACATCAATTATGACAAAGGTAAGTATCAATCTTATTCGTGCATTATTATATTTTCAAATTAAAACATGCACCTTTTCAAAAACCTTACATTTAATTCATGCACGACATTGAATAAATCAATCAACATTATGAGCATATCATACATGATACTAAAATTTTTAACTATTTATCAATATTTTGATCATAATACCAAACATTCATCATTTAGAGCATTCAAAGAATTAAATCAACATACATCATTTTAGCAAAAACTCATAGTATTTTAAATCATGATTTACATCATATGCAATACATCACATCATAATTAGAAAGTACAAGTATTGCATGCATCATTATAAATCATAAATGTTTCATATCATGATGGTATCAACTTGTCAAATTACATCCTACCATGCATGATCAAAACTTTTCATTTGCATGCATCAAAATAATATCAAGAGTATTTCATGCATATTATCAAATCATCATTTATAATTACATCGATATTCCAATCATTATTTCAATCTACACATCATGAGATCAATAAATTTGCACTATAGACAATCTCATGTTTTATCATTCATATTATTTCAATCATTGTTTAAATCATCACTATAACTCATCATACATAAAATGTAAAATCATTTAATGTGATTCAAACATTTATTTTCAAAATATTTATCACTATTTTCATGTATGATAATAAAGTATTCATGATACAAATTATATACATATATCATCACAATAAAAAGCAATTGCATGTATAATTTCAAATCATAAATGTTTCAAATCATGATGGTATTAACTTGTCAAATTTCATCCTACCATTCATGATCATAACTTTTCATCAAAACAAATTAATGAATATTTCATGTATTCATATTATCACATAAGGAATATCAAGGAGAAAATAATTGGGTGATGAGATAAACATTTCATGAATACAAGGAATTACATAAAAATCATACCATAAAATATTAGAATATGTAAATGCCAAAAGGCATGATTTCTTTTTGGAAAGCCTCCTCATAAATAATCAAACGAAAATCTTAGGAGATCAAATAATAAGAGATTTTTAAATAAAATTTTAAGTCAAGAATTTTCAAAAAGGATATTCTCTTTTGTAAATCACAAAAGGAAACGTAAGAGAAAAAGATTTCAATTCATGCATAAGAACACTTATGATTCATATTGAAAATTTTCTCAAAATGTAAGAGAATAAAGAGTAAGAAATCTTGATTCATAAAGGATTTCATGTTATAAATTTCAAAAGATCAAGATCATGATTTCGATAAAAATTTATTCAAATTTAAATCATCAAAATCATTATCAAAATCTAAGAGATTCACAAAGATATACAAATGGATTCATTAAAATCAATAAGATTGAGCAAAATAATTTTCAAGAATGTTTTCCTCTTTTCGGTTGTTTCAAAACATATGATTTTGTTTCATTTATGCCAAATAAAAACATGTATCATGTTTAAATCCGAAGGTATAAGATTTATTACAACAAAGATCAATAAGACACTTTTATTATTGTGAAAATCAATAATCCGTAAATCGCAAGATTTATCATGCATAATTTCAAAATTTATTAAGCATGATCAATATGCTTGACACTAAAACACGGTTTCAAAATATTTAATAATTTTATTATGCTTCATCATAAAGCATATTCATCAATCAAGGTTTCATTTAGCATTAGGTATTTTTAACCAAAATAATTTTGTTATTTGTTATAGTCATGCATTTTTCTTTTTAGGTGAATCTATATTTTCATGCTTAGTTTTCCATACAAAAGTCATGCATCATCATTAAGCATGATATTAAACTTCTTCATATTTTCATTAAGACATCAAGCATGGTTTCAATCAAAATCGAAAATCATCAATATACACATTTTATCTTCCCAAGAAAAACATATATATGATCATTAGATTTAAAACTAACATTTTATTCCATTAACATAAAACATGCAAATTTCAAGAAAAATAATTATTGAAAAATAAGAAAGTGGATCATGGAAAACATCAAGTAATTTCAAAATAAATTAAGGGGTTTTCGATTACCTCATTGTTGAAAGCTGTTAAGGCGTAGTTTGTCATCTCATCTTTCTTAATTTTCTCCTCGTCTTCGGAGGAGCTCGTTTCATCCCAATTTATTTTCTTCTTCTTGCATTCAAAGCAAGTAGTTCCATTCTTTTGTGCTTTAATTTTTATTTTATTAACTTCTTAAATTTCTTTGCAAGTTCAAGTTCACCATCACTTCAGCCTATGCTCAAGTGGTCTTCATGTGTTCTATGTCCCAAATCTTTCCTGTCCTTTGAAAGGTTATTTTCGAGTTTTCTTTTTATCTCATTGTTCATTTCATAGGTCATTAGTGACCCAATAAGTTTTTCGAGAGGGAATGTTTTAAGGTCCTTGGCCTCTTGAATGACCGTAATTTTTGGATCCCAACTTTTTGGAAAGGATCTTAAGATTTTAGTGAGTAGTTCAAAGTTAGAAAAACTATTACCAAGAGCTTTGAGTCCATTGATGACATCCGTGAAATGGGTGTACATGTCTCCGATGGACTCACTCGGTTTCATCCAGAAAAGTTCGTAAGAATGCACAAGAATATTGATTTTGGACTCTTTCACTCGGCTAGTGCCTTCATGAGTGACCTCTAGATTTCTCCAAATATCAAAAGCTGAGTCACACATCGAAACGCGATTAAATTCATTTTTGTCAAGTGCACAATATAAGGTATTCATAGCCTTTGCATTTAGAGAAAATATCTTCTCCAAATCATTCCAATGGTTCATTGGAAGAGAAGACATTTCAAATCCATTTCTGACTATGTGTCATAAATTCAAATCCAGTGAAAGTAAGAAAACTCTCATTCGAGTTTTTCAATAAGAGTAGTTCGTCCCATTGAAAAAAGGAGGATGAATGAGAGAGTAACCCTCTTGAATGCCGAAAAGAGCCATTTCTAATTGGGTGTTAAACCAAAGTAGAAAATCATGACTCTGATACCAATTGTTAGGATCGGAGCGGCACTAAGAGGGGGGGGGGGGGGGGGGGGTGAATTAGTGCAGCGGATTAAAACTTGTAAGTTTGAAACCGAATTCGTAAATACGAGGAGATTTTGTTTCGATAGTAACTTAAGTAGATGAAAACCGAAAGCTTGCTACAATGTAAATAACAGTTTCAGAAAATTAAATACTCACACATACAAGGAACACATCAATTTAAAGTGGTTCGGTCAAAATGACCTACATCCACTTGCGAAGCCTTCTTCAATGAGGCTCCCAACTTTCACTAGCAAATCACTTTGAAGGGGAAGGACAAATACCCCTCTTACAACCTTTTTACAAGTGGTTCACACTCTTACAAAATTTTCAAAGAGAAAGAGGAAGGTGAACACTTAAGCTATTGAAAACAAGACTTTTGCTAAAGCTTTTCTCAATTTCTAACTTCCCAAAGGTTATATTCTCTGCTGAGAATTGAGGGGTATTTATAGGCCCCAAGAGGATTTAAATTTGGGCTCCAAATTTTAAATTCTCTTGGGTTTCCGAGGGTGGCGGTGCCACCGCTTATCAATGTCATATTGACCATTAACTGGCGATGCCACCGCTTGTTAGTGGCGATGCCACCGCCCGACATTTCGGGTGCTGGGCGGTGCCACCGCCCAGTATGGCGGTGCCACCGCTTGAACTCTCGGGTTCTGGGCGGTACCACTACCTAGTCTAGCGGTGCCACCGCCTAGACTATTTCAACTCACTGTTTGGGCTCCAAACTTGGCCCAAACCAGTCCGATATCAGGCCCAATTGGCCCCTACTTGGGTTATAGGATTAACACCTAATCCTAACCCTAATTAACGTGCTAACTATAAATTTAAAGACATTTCCTAAGCTATTATAAAGTCCGCAAGTCTAGACTTCTTCCGGTGAGCTTTCGACAAACTTCCGGTGGTCTTCCGGCGAACTCTCGGAAACCTTTCTACGGACTCCCGGCAAGCTCCTAGACTTCATGATTTGATCTTGGCGAGTTCCAACGAGCTTCTTTAGCAAGCTCTGATCTTTCTCGGCGTGCTCCGCGAACTTCCAACAAACCTTCCAGCGAGCTTCCGAAAAACCCTTTGGCAAGCTCCCTACTCATTCTCGGCTATTTCCGGTAGCATTCCTGATAAACCTTTGGACTTCCGTCGAACACTCGAACTCACAACGAATCCTTCGTGCTTGACTCCGGCACTTTGTTTCGCTTTATGTCGTCATCGTTATTGTAGTTAATCCTGCACACATAAGCCAAAACTCTACTCTGATCTAGACAATTATTACAATGCGAATTGACATTCTGTTGCCCGACACGTCATTGGTTGGTGCTTCGTCCGATTCTTCAGCGCATCGTCCTCTTTTGTGGCTTGTTGCCCAATCGACGGTTGACCTCCACAACCTCGATATCCTTGGCGCAATTTCGCTCTCCTTGGCCCGATGCTCGACGTCCGAAGCCTTCTGCCATCCAATATCTTGATGTGATCTCCTCCGGCGCAACGTCAATTCCTCCTGCATCAACTGTCTAACTACATCAACTGTCTAATCCTGATCGAGTAGACCTGCATCACTCAAAATGCAGTTAAACATCTAAACACAATCAATTAGTTTCATCATCAAAATCCGAGATTCCACATAATGATCCCTATTCTCCAACGATCGCAAAGCAGCAATAGTCGTCGTCGACCTTACTACATATAGCCAGCGAATCTATTGGCGACAGAGGCTGCGCTAGGCAGCATGCACGCTGCAGCGCAGCAGGCAACAACCGTACATGGGCATCACAACGCCCATGCAACGGCCACACGCGAACAGAACCCACGTCCATGCGGTGGTCGCATAAAGGCAGATAGCCCTGGCGACGACCGCGCCCAAGTGGCAACCGCGTGCAAGCACAAGCCGCACCAAGGCGGCGATCGTGCATGGGCAGGAGCCGCGCACAGGTGACGGTCATGCGCGGGCAGCCGCGCCCAAGCGACGGCCACGTTTGGGCAGGAACCGTCGTAGCGGCCGCGTGCGGGTAGCGGCAGCATAGGCTGTAAGGTTTGGCAAAAATTATAGTTTTGCCCTATGGTTTCGCTTTAGTCAAATTATAGCTTTGCCCTTCTATATTTTATTAATATCCTTTAATTCTTTTGACAATTCTACCCTTTACAAATATCATAGTTCTAGTTTATATCTTATCAAATATTTACAATTTTACTCTTATAAAATTAAGAATTTCTAATTTATATTCTCAAGTATAAAAGTGATAAATATGATTTATTATAAGTATGATTAAATTTAATCATGATTATATTTTGATTATTTGATTGGATTTAATTTTAATTAAAAACTATAAATTACGATTCACTTTTATAGTTTTCTCATATGAATTATTGATTATATTTTTATATATGATAAATAAAATCTAATTATTGTTCTTGGATATTCATTTGGTCATTCACATATATATATATATATATATTTGAAATTATGAAATAATATTTATCTTTCACACGAAGGCATGATTTATATGTTATCATAATTATCATATAAGTTTTATTTTGTTGATTAATGTTCAATAATTATTATATTATTATTCTATTATTGAACTACTTAGCATAGATTAAATTAAAGAAACTTGATGAATATTATTTGTAACTCATCTCTCTAACTTTTATCTCGCTTGTAATTGCCAAAGTGGCTTGGGATGATAAGCTTTTGTTATACGAATTATAATAAATTTTTTATTATTTATAGGACATTTTAAATTATATTTTATATTATTATATTAGTCTTATAGCCACCAAAGTGATATAGACCAATAACTTATAAAATAATATTAAGGAATTAGTCCTAAATGACATTAAGGAAATAATATTCATAATGACACATATAATTATGAGATTTAGATAATCCCAAAGGAGAATCTACTTCAAATAATTATGTGATGGGATAAGATAATACTATTTTGGATATCCTTACAGTTTAGGGTTGTATACCCAAAGGTATCAATACTATTCCACAAAGATAGTATTAGTCCTCCATATATGATCTTGAGTGAACATTAGATATGTCAATATTTCACCCAAATGTATAATATAGATGATATCAATAGTTCATCAAATTTTTAAAAAACTCAAAGTATTAATATTATTTTATATTTTATATTTTATATTTTTCATTGGTACTTCCGTCCATATATTCATATGCTTCTAGTGTCCCTGTACTCTTTGGATCAAATTATTCAGAATAGTTAGAGCATATGCAATTCACACTATGCATATTAGATTTTGATTTAGCATTACTTGTTGAAAAACCTGCAGACTTGATTGATGAAAGTATTGTGGAACAAGTTAATAAAATGAAGGCTTGTGAAAGATCTAATACACTTAGTTTAATGTTCATAAAAATGACGATTGCAAATAACATAAAGACTTCATTAACGATTGTAACTAGCGCACAGGAATATTTAAAGGTTATTGAAGACAGATTTAAATATGCTGATAAGTCATCGGCTAGCATACTAATAAAAGAACTATGACTTAATATGATGGCACTCGAGGAATTTCGGATCACATCCTCAATATGGCTGATAAAGCTACAAAACTTAAAGCATTAGGCATGAATATTGATGAGTCATTCCTCATGCAATTCATTCTCAATTCTCTTCCTTCTCAGTTTGGCCCATTCAAGATTCACTATAATACAAATAAGGATAAGTGGGACTTGAATGAGTTAACTGTCATGTGTGTTCAGGAAGAATTGAGATTAAAGTAGGAAAGTTCATATAATATTATGACTACTACTCAAGAATCTAGTAATAAGAATAGAAAATTAAAACATCATCTATCAAAAAATTTGTTGGGTTTAGAAATGTTAAACAAACTAACTAAAAGAAAGCTTTTACAATAAAGTGCTTCTTTTATGACAAGAAAGACTATATAAAGAAGGACTGCATTAAACGCAAGACTTAGTTCGAAAAAAAAGGTATTAACTCGACCTTTGTATGTTTCGAATAAAACATTATAGAAGTTCCTTCTAATACTTAGTGGATTGATTCTGGTGCTTCAACTCACGTTACCAATAATACATAGGGATTTCTTTCAATCAGGAAACCAAAAGAACATGAATGATTCATCATTATAGTAAATCATCTCAAAGCAAAAGTCATACCAGTGGGGACTTATCATCTACACTTAGAGACGGGTCATTTGATGGATCTTGTTGATACATGTTATGTTTCTACTATTTCTAGAAATTTAGTTTCCCTATCTAGAATTGATGAGTTAGGATATTGTCTTTCTTTTGATAATGGTAAACTCAGTATATTTTATGATTCAATAAAAGTTGGTTCTAGAATTCTGTATGATAGTTTGTACAAAATTAATTTGAATCTTGAGTTTATAAAGACATTATTGACCCTGTAATCAAGTGTTGGATTGAAACGTAGTTTTAATAATAAATGATCTTCTATATTATGGCATAGACGATTAGGGCATGTCTCCAAGGAAAGAATTAAAAAATTAGTGAATCATAATATTTTAAATCATTTAGATTTCACTGATTTTGATGTTTATATAGATTGCATTAAGGTAAAAAAATAAACATATAAAGAAAAATGCCACAAGAAGTAACGAACTCCTTGAGATTATTAATATTGATATTCGCGGACCGCTCCATATTCATTATTTTAGTGGAGAAAGGTATTTCATCACATTTATAAATGACATGTCCAGATATGGCTATGTTTATCTAATACATGAAAAGTCTCAAGCCGTTGATACTCTTGAAGTGTACATAAATGAGGTCGAGAGACAATTAGATAGAAAAGTTAAAATTGTCAAATTCAAAAGCGGTGGTGAATTTTATGACATATATGATGGATCTAGTCGGAATATTGGTCATTTTACTAGATTTCTAGAACAATAGGGTATTTGTGCTCAATATGCATTAATAGGTGTGCTACAGCAGAACGATGTTGCTAAAAGGCGAAATCTTGCTCTTATGGATATGGTTAGGAGCATAATGAGTTATTCCTCTATACTTAAGTCGATGTGGGGTGAAGCTCTTAGGACAACAATGTATATCTTGAACATGGTTCATAGTAAGTCAGTTCCATTTGAGTTGTGGACTGGTAGGAAGCCAAGTTTGAGACATTTACATATTTGGGGGTGTCCTACAGAGATAAGAGTATTCAATCCACATGAAAAGAAATTGGATCCAAGAATTATTTTAGGATATTTTATTAGTTATATAGAAAAATCCAAGAGATACATATTTTATTACCCTAATCATAGTACGAGGATAGTTAAATCTGATAATGTAAAATTCCTAGAAAATGATGAAATCAGTGGGAGTGAAAAATCTCAAATGATCAATTTTGATATTGAGGAGATTTGGGTTAATTCTCCTATATCATCTCTTATTTGAGAGATTGTTGTTCCTCAAATCAATGAGAGTATTGATTGCTAGTCATAGGTGCCCTATAAGCCAATCACGTGAGTGATGACACGTGTGACTTGACACACAATCTTTTTGCTTATTATATTTTGGTATTTTGTCACTTCATATTAATTGCTGCATATATGCATCTATATTGTGATGTTCGTGGACTTGTTCAATGGGAATCAGATCGTGATGAGATCATGATAATGAGACCGATTTACCTTTAAACACATACCCTAAATAATCCTGGTCTTAGGTTACTCGAGAGGGACATTGAGATAACCGGATAGACTAGCATGTTATATACCCATCCATATGATGGAGGTAGCTGATCTCATAGCTACTCGTGTGGGGACACTAAGGATACAATACAAGTGCTCATTGGAGAATGACTTCACTAATTGATCTGCTCATAGAATACTCGATGATTGATGATGCCTTATTGTCAAACAACGATTCCATAGTCCTAGTAGTGTATCTGATCCTTAGACTTGAGACACCAATGATGTCTTGTATGAGTACTCCACTCTTTAATACTAGATTTATAGGTTTGGAAGTTCCAAATCTAGTAAAACAGGTTATTAGGAGTGATAACCAACCTTACGAGGGTTATTGAGTGTCAATAGAGGATCATCCGCTCTCGGTATCATGAGAAGAATATCCTGTGTGTTCTTGTTTAAACAAATCCTTGGCCAAGGTTATTCAGATTGAGAGAAAAAGAGTTCTTTGGGAGAATACGATTAGAGAGAGACTCGAGGAGAAACCATATAGACCTGACAGAACCATGTCTGATATATGGTCTCTGAGATATTATATGGTTAAGGGACTATAGGTATACCGTAACTAAGAATAGATAGGTCCAAAGGATTGGATTTCCTTGTATCGTTTGTGTTGAATCTTATATTTTGATGATGAAACTACTTGATATATGTTATGATTTAATCTGCATTTTGAGTGACGCAGGATGCTTCGATCAGGATGAAACAATTAAAGCAGGAAAACTCATGTTGTGCCGAAGGAACATGTCAGAAGATTACACGTCGGGCCGATGGATCGGTCGACGTATCGACAGAAGGCTTCGGGTCGTGGACTTGGGCATCGAGCCAAGAAGAGTGGGTATTGTGCTAAGGATATTAGAGTTGTAGAGTCAACTGGCCGATTGGGCAATAGGCCGCAGAAGAGGACGATGCGCCGAAGAATCGAACGAAGCATCGAGGGATCAATGACATGTCGGACAACTTGGTTAATTGCTTAGGAATAATTGTCTCGATCAAAGTTTTGTTTTACATGTGCAGGATTAACTACGATGAAAGTAAGACATGCAGCAGGAGTTACGCTGGAGTCAAGACTATGATCACGGTGGGAGTTTGAGAGTTCGACGGAAGTTCGGACGGTCATCGGAGGTTCTACGAGAACAAATTCGAGAAGTCTAGGAGCTTGCTAAAGAAGCTCGTCGGAACTCGCCAAGTGGATCATCGCAAGTCCAGGAGTTTGCCGGAAGTCCGCAAGAGCATCATCGAGGGTTCATCGGATGATCGACGGAAGTTCGCCGGAAGCTCGCCGAAAGAAGCGATTGACGCACCGGAAGCAAGCTGTAGTAAATGTCTAAAAAAATTCGTAGTTAGCATGATGATTAAGTTAGAAATGGGAGGTGATCCCATTAACTTAATCTTGGGGCAATTGGGCCCTTGACAGACCCAAATTGGGCCGAATGGATCAGCCCATTCAGACCCAGATTTCTTGGCCAAAGATGGCACCGCATGGGTCGACGGTGGCACCGCCCAGGGCTCAGTCTCCGAGCTCTAGTTGGGCGGTGCAACCGCCTCTGATAGAGGTGCAACCGCTTGAGCTCGGTCTCCGAGCTCTAGCAGGAGGTGCAATCGCCCTTGACAGGAGGTGGCACCGCCTAGAGGCTCAGTCTTCAAGCTCTGCCAGGCGGTGCAACCGCCCCAGTCAGGCGGTACAACCGCTAGACCCCGAAAATCCGGGAAATGATAGTTTTGAGCTCGAAATTCAAATTGGGTTGGGGCCTATAAATACCCCACCCTTTCAGCAATGAAAGGGCAACCCAAAGGCACCGAAAGCTTGATCTTTCTCTATGATTTTAGAGCTTAAAAGTGTTGTAAAGTCTAGAAGTTCTCCTCCCTATTTTCTTCCAAGTTTTGATCTTTCAAGAGAGGAGAGAAAAGTTTGTAAGGGTTGTCTCCTAAGCCCGTGAAAAAGACTGAAATTGTAAAAGGGTGGTTGGCCTTTGCCTATTGAAGAAAGGCCTCTAGTGGACGTCGGTGACCTCGTCGGTGGAGGAAGCCAGAAGTGGATGTAGGTCAAGATTGACCGAACCACTCTAAAATCGCGGTGCTCTCTGGTTTGCATTTACTTTGAGCATATTATCTTTACTGCAAACCTCCTCAATAGCTTACTGCCTTCTGCGAATTTACGATCGTGTTTCAAAGTTCAGTATTTTCTGAATCGGTGTTTAGACGTAAATCAGTTTTATCATACGAATATCATATTTTAGTTTGCGCTTACATTTTGATTTCCATCATAACTGCAAACTGCCCTTATAGATTCGCTTTAACTGCATCTTGCTTGATCACAAGTTAAAGTGATTTATGAATCGGCTTTTCTACCGAAATCGCTCTTATCGTATGAACACAGTTTTATTCGTCGAAAGTTTTCCACTGCACTAATTCCCCCCCCCCCTCTTAGTACTCCTGATCCTAACAGTTTGGGGATTGCGACGTAGTGGCCTAGTACGTTTGTAGTCAATGAGTCAAGTGAATTATTATCTCCATAATAATTCACTAAACCAAAAGGAATTTTGATAGGGATGACTCATGACCAACTTGATATTAGGCCTAGAGGGTCACACATATATGGTAGGTGTTGCAATGACGAGTAAAGGTTCGGATATGAGATATCCGCTGGAGCCCCTATTTTATTGGATATCCAATTAGCCCTTAAATTATTGGATCCCATGGATGAGATCCATAAGAGCTAATAAGAGATTATTGGGTAGAGATCCACTGATCTAAAAGGCTTGGGTAATTAGATGAAGATCCAATACCCAAAAGGGCAGGATCTATTAGGGTTAATTAGGGGCATCTATAAATAGGAGGGAACTATAAATGCCCATAGGCTAGGGCTTCTTAGTTGTCACCTCGTATTCTCCTCTCCCCTTCTCCTCCTTAGATAGCAAGTATGGAGATTTGAGTAGCGTCGTCGTAATCCTACTATGTAGATTATAGTAAGAGAGGAGGATGCTTGACCTTCTTCAACCACTCTTACAGATCTATAAGGATTTAAGGATATACGATCTCCCTAAGTAACACAGCTATCTCACGTGTGATTTTTAGTTTTGCAGATTTTGCACACCAATTTTCACATGATGATAAACACCTTTTGAGAAATTTAAGATTTTTATTTTCTGTTCTTTCGCTACGTATGTGATGTCGCCCCTATTGAATCTCGAATTTTGATGATGAAACCAATTGATGGTGTTTATTAGATTTGTGTTTTGAGTGACGCAGGAAGCATCGATCAAGGAGAGACAATTAAGGTAGGAAGAATCATATTGGGCCAGGGTAGAATATATCAGAAGATTAGATGTCGAGCCGAAAGATCGATCGACGTATCGGTAGAAGGCTTCAGGTCATGAGTTCGGGTATCGGGCCAAGAAGAGCAGAAATTACGCTAAGGAAATCAAAGTTGCAGAGGTCAACTGGCTGATTGGGTAATAGGCCCCAAGAGAGGACGATGCGCTGAAGAATCGGACGAAGTGTCGATGAACCAATGACATGCCAGATAACATGATTCAAGCTTTGTAATAATTGTTTAGATTAAAGTAGGTTTAATTTGTGCAGGATTAACTATGATAGTGATCAAGGCATAAAGCAAAATGAAGTCCCGGAGTCAAGAATGAGACTTCGTTGGGAGTTCGAGAGTTCGTCAGAAGTTCGGACGTTCGTCGAAAGTTCTGCCGGAATTGACCGAGAAGTCTAGGAGCTTGCCGAAGAAGCTCGTCCGAACTCACCAAGAAGATCGTCGTGAAGTCCAGGAGCTTACCAAGACTCTACTGGAACATTGTCGAAAGATCATCGGAAGATCGTCGGAAGATCGCTAGAAGAAACCCAGACTAACCGGACCGAATTTGCTTAGTGTATGCCTTAAATTTCATAGTTAACACATAATTGAGATTAAAATTGGGCCAACCTAATTAGGGCCAGTTGGGCCCATGTATAGACTATGTTGGGCCAAGTGAAAGGCCTAAACAGTGACCCAACATGTGGCACCGTCATGGCACTACCTCCGAGACTATGTCAGGCGATGGTACCACCCAGCACAAGTGGTGGTACTGCTAGGACCCAGGAAACCCGAGATAAGACCTTTTTAGGCTCCAAGTTTGAATCAAATTGAGGCCTATAAATACCCCTCTCATCCTTGGTTAACTCACACAAGAATTGAGTGAAAAAAGTAGAAAAACTCTGTTATAATCTTATGAGTATTAGGAACGAGTCGACACTAAGAGAGGGGGATGAATTAGTACAGTGGTAAAAATTACGTTGGTTCAAAATCTCGTTGCGATTAAAGTCGATTTCAGAAAGATACTTAGAATTGAAAGCGAACGAAAGAGCGTAATGGATGTAAAGCGAATAAGTTTACAGTAAAGATAAATTGCATAAATAGAAATATAATTCAAGTTTATAGTGGTTCGGTCATCATGACCTATATCCACTCTGTCGATTCCTCTTTCGTTGAGGCCACCGGCATCCACTTTCGGTCTTCCTTCAATAGGCGAAGACCAACCACCTTTTACACCCCTCTTCTCTTTTTCAGAGGTATAGGAGACAACATTTACAAACACTCACTCCTTTTAAACAGAATTCTAAACTTAGACTAGAGGAGGGGATCTCTCAAGTGATTACAATAGTGTTTTCCCACTTTTAAGCTCTCTGTGCTTGTGTAAGTTAACCAAGGATGAGAGGGGTATTTATAGGCCTTAAGTTGAATTAAACTTGGAGCCTAAAAATATCTTATCTTGGGTTTCTCGGGTCTTGGTGATACCACCGCCTACAGCACTATCACTGGGCGATACCACCGCCCAGTCTGATGGTACCACCACTTGGGAGATTATGTCTGGGTGGTACCATCATCCAGACTAACGATACCACCGTCTGACACTGCCACTGGGCGGTACCACCGCCTGACATTGCCATTGGGCAGGACCATTGCCCAGACTGGCGATACCATCACCTGACATAATCTCGGAGATTGTGCCAATACAGTACCACTTGTTGGGTCACTATTTGGGCCTTTCATTAGTCTCAACACAGTCCATACATGGGCCCAACTGGTTCCTAATTAGGTTGGCCCAATTCCAATCCCAATTATCTGCTAACTTTGAAATTTAAGACATTTACTAAGCTAAACAAGTCCGTAAGTCTAGGTTTCTTCCGGCGAGCTTCCTGTGATCTTCCAGCTAACTTCCGACGATCTCTCGACAATGTTCCAATGGACTCCTGGAAAGCTCCTGGACTTCACGACGATCTTCTTGGCGAGTTCCGATGAGCTTCTTTGGCAAGCTCTTGAACTTCTCGGTCAATTTCGACAGAACTTCCGATGAACATCCAGACTTTCGACGAACTCTCAAACTCCAAATGAAATCGCGTTCTTGACTTCGGGTCTTTATTTTGCTTTATGCTTTGCTATCATAGTTAATCCTGCACACATAAAACCTACTTCGATCTAGACAATTATTACAAAGCAAATCAAGTATTGTCTGGCATGCCATTGGTTTATCGGCGCTTCGTCCGAATCTTTGACGCATCATCCTCTCTTGCGGCCTATTGCCCAATCGGCCAATTAACCTCCGCAACTCCAATTTACTTGGCACAATTTCTGCTCTTTTTGGCCCGATGCCCGAACTATGGCCTGAAGCCTTTTGCCGATATGTCGACCGATCCTTCAGCTCGACGTCCAATATTCTGACATGTTTTCTCCGGCCCAACATGATTTTTCTTGCTTTAATTGTCTCTCCCTGATCGAAGCATCCTATGTCACTCAAAATGCAGATTAAATCATAAACATTATTAATTGGTTTCATCATCAAAATCCGAGATTCAACAATCTCCCCCTTTTTTATGATGACAACCAATTGATGACAGAGTTAACCTTAACTCCTCCTATCAATATGCCATATTGATAAAACTCTTGGATTCAAAAATCCAAGCAACATGTTATCATAAACTTATGTATAACATCATCATACTTCTCCCCCTTTGTCATCAACAAAAAAAGAGAAGTTCAACTATCAAGTGTTTGAGATATTACAGTTCAAATCATTACATAATAAACATTATCTTCAGTTTTATCATCGTACAAGCTAGCAAAAATTTTAAGTTTTGCAAGTTTGTAAATTTTGTTATATGTGTAAGTTTAACATGTTTTGCTTCTTGAGATAGGCAAGATAGCACTTTTGCTTCTGTTAAGAGTGCAAGCTATCAATTTTGCTTTTTAGCAAGTTTTGCTCCCCCTTTGTCATTGTCAAATAGAGAGGAAGAATACAATGTTGTAACTCTTTTCCCTTTACATCAATTTTCAAATCATGACAAAGGTAAACAACAAAAATGAATGTCAAAAGATCATATATCATTTTTGACCAGTTTCTTCTTTTTGTAAATATAAAGTATGATAGGAAACAATCTTGATTCAAAAAGAAAACTCAAGTTATAATTCTAAAAATTCACAAGAAAAATCATGATTCATTTGACAAAAAGATTGTTGATTCATACATTTGAATAAATATTTTTAAACCAACATCACTTCAACTCATCATGCATTATTTCAAAATGTAAAATCATCAAACATGATACAAACATTTGTTTTCAAAACCTTCATCATTACTCCCATGCATGATATTAAAGCATTTATGATACCAAACATTAAATCAACATCTTTAAGTATTTATCACTTCATGATTGTTGGTACCAAGTATTCATCATTTAATTTCTCCTCTTAAGTAAATGACAAGAAGAAACAAGGAGAAGAAATGATATAATATCTTGATTGATGCATAAGAAATCTTTAGTTATAAATCTCAAAAAATCAAGATAAAGCTCATTCAAATTCAAATCATAAAATCAAAATCATTTTCAAGAGATTCATAAAAAGGACATAGATAGATTCATTAATCTCTCCTTTTTAGAAAAATGGTAAGAAGAAACATAGGAGTTCAAAAATAAGATCTTGATTCATAGAGAAATCTCATGTATCAAATATCAAGAAATCAAGATGATGATTCATATAAAAAAAATATCACAAGTTATAATAAAGTGAAAATCATCGTTTATCTTCAAATCGTTCAACTTGTTAAATCAACAAAGTCACTTTTAAGAGATTCATAAAAATGCTACAAATAGATTCATCAAAATCAATAAGATATAGAAAAAGAAATTAAAAAAAAATATTTTTCTCGTTTTAGTTATTTCAATTTAAGTGATTGATTTCATATAAGCATACTCAAGTTTTTCATATGAAAACCATACATCATGGTTTAAAATCAAAAGAGTAAATCTTATCATTGAAATCATCAAGATTAATAAATCATAAATTACCCAAAAATCATCATGCATAATTTCGAAATATATATTTATTAAGATTGATCATTATGCATAAAATAAAATCATCAATTATGGTATCAAAATATTTAATATTTTCATTACATCATTAAATATGTAATTTTTATATTTATTTTCAAAATTAGCTAGAAAAAGAAAAGCATGATCCCCAATTTTTTTGGCATTTTCATTCATTAAACATGTAATTTTCAAGAAAAATATTTTTTCTAAACTAAATTAAAAATAACTCATGAAAAACATTATGTAATTTCGAAATAAACTAAGGGGATTTTGATTACTTGTCATCGAAAGTCATTAAGGCGTAGTTTGCAATCTCACCTTTGTTGGTTTGTTCTTCATCGGTTTTCTTATCATCGGATGAGCTCGATTCGTCTCAAAGTGCTTCCCTCTTCTTGCGTTCATAGCAAGTAATTGTATTCTTTTTGTTCTTTAATTTTTGTTTCATGAACTTTTTAAATTTCATAGTAAGGAGTTCAAGTTCACCATCATTTAAGCTTATGCTCGAGTGGTCTTTAATTGTTCTAAGTCTGAAATCCTTCTTGTTCTTTGGAAGGTTATCCTCAAGTTCGTTTTATACCACATTAGTCATTTCGTAGGTCATTAAAGACCCGATAAGTTCTTCGAGTGTAAACTTGTTTAAGTTTTTTACCTCTTGTACTACAGTTACTTTTGAATCCCAATTCTTATGAAGAGAATGAAAAATTTTATTTACAAGTTCAAAATCCGAAAAACTTTACCAAGTGCTTTTAGACTATTGATGATATCCATAAAATAGGTGTACATGTCTCCAATAGTCTCGCTAGGTTCCATTCGAAATAACTCAAAATCATGCATCAAAATATTAATCTTAGAGTCTTTCCTCTACTAGTGCCTTCATGTGTGATTTCAAGAGTGTACCAAATCTCAAAAGTCGTTTCACAAGTCGAAATATGATTAAATTCAATTTTATCCAAAGAGCAAAATAGAGGGTTCATAGCTCTAGCATTTAAGGAAAAAGTTTTCTTCTCCAAATCATTTAATTATTTCATTGGAGTAGAAGACTTTTGAAAATCACTTTCGATAATATTCCATATATTCAAGTCCAACGAAAGCAAGAAAACTCTCATTCAAGTTTTCCAATATGTGTAGTCTGTCCCATTGAACCAGGGAGGACGAATGAGAGAGTGACTCTCTTGAAAGTTGAAAAGAGCCACTTCTATTTGGGTGTTAAACCAAATGAGAAAAACGTAGCTCTGATACCAACTGTTCGGAACGAGTCGGCACTAAGAGGGGTGGGTGAATTAGTGCAAGAGTAAAAATTATGTTGGTTCAAAATCTCATTGCGATTAAAGCCGATTTCGGAAAGATACTTAGAATTGAAAGCATACGGAAGAGCGTAGTGGATGTAAAGCAAGTAAGTTTGCAGTAAAGGTAAATTGCACAAATAGAAATACAAACTGAGTTTATAGTGGTTCGGTCGTCGTGACCTACATCCACTCCACTGATTTCTCTTCCGTCGAGGCCACTAGTATCCACTATCGGTCTTCCTTCAATAGGCGAAAACCAACCATGTTTTACACCCCTCTTCTCCTTTTCAGAGGTTTAGGAGACAACCTTTACAAGCACTTACTCTTCCTAAATAGAATTCTAAACTTAGACTAGAGGAGGAGATCTCTCAAGTGATTACAACAACGTTTTCCCACTTTTAAGCTCTTTGTGCTTATGTAAGTTAACCAGGGATGAGAGGGGTATTTATAGGCCTCAAGTTAAATCAAACTTGGAGCCTAAAAATGTCTTATCTTGGGTTTCCCAGGTCCTGGCGGTACCACCGCTTGTGCTCGGCGGTACCACCGTTAGGGAGACTGTGTTTGGGTGGTACCACCGACTGGCGGTACCACCGCCTGACATTGCCACTGGGTGGTACCATTGCCCAAACTGGCGGTACCACCACCTGATAGTCTCGAAGACTGTGCCACGATGATGTCACTTGTTGGGTCATTGTTTGGGCCTTTCATTAGGCCCAACACAGTCTATACATGGGCCCAACTGGCCCCTAATTGGGTTGGCCCAATTCCAATCCCAATTATGTGCTAACTACGAAATTTAAGACATTTACTAATGTAAACAAGTCCGTAAGTCTAGGTTTCTTTCAGCGATCTTCCGGCAAACTTCCGACGATCTCTCGGCAATGTTCCAGCGGACTCTTGGTAAGCTCCTAGACTTCACGATGATCTTCTTGGCGAGTTCTGACGAGCTTCTTTGGCAAGCTCCTAGACTTCTCGGTCAATTCCGGCAGAACTTCCGATGAATATTCAGACCTTCGACGAACTCTCGAACTCTCAACGAAATTACGTTCTTGACTCCGTGACTTCATTTTGCTTTATCCCTTGCTATCGTAGTTAATCCTGCATACATAAACTAATGTCTTGCTGTCATTAGTTTATCAGCGCTTCATTCGAATCTTCGACGTATCGTCCTCTCTTGCGGCCTATTGCCCAATCGGCTAGTTAACCTTCGCAACTCTGATTTACTTGGCGTAATTTCTGCTCTTTTTGGCCTGATGCCTGAACTCATGGCCCGAAGCCTTCTATCGATACGTCGACCGATCCTTCGGCTCGACGTCCAATCTTCTAACATGTTTTTCTCTGGCCCAACATGATTCTTCTAGGTTTAATTATCTCTCCCTGATCGAAGCATCCTGTGTCACTCAAAACGCAGATTAAATCATAAACACTATCAATTTCATCATCAAAATCCAAGGTTTAACAGTGAGAACTCCTTTAAAAGCTCTAAGTGTTAGTATAGTTTAAGAGATAAGTGAAGGGTGTGTAAAGGTTATCTCCTAAACCTGTGAAAAGGAGAAGAGAGTTGTAAAAGGATAGTTGATTTTCGCCCATTGAAAGAAGATCGTTAGTGGATACCGATGGCCTCGATGGAAGAGGAATCGGTGGAGTGGATGTAGGTCATGATGACCAAACCACTATAAATTGGTTTGCATTTCATTTTGAGCAATTTACCTTTACTACAAACTGCTTTAACTTCTTACTACTTTCACTACGCTCCCATACTCTTTCAAGTTAATATCTTTATGAAACAGTTTTCATCATAATCGAGTTTAATCGAAATGAAGATTTTTCAAACCGAAGTAATTTTTTCGATGTACTAATTCATCGCCCCCCCCCCTCTTAGTGCCGACTCGTTCCTAACAGCCCCTAAATTTTCCTACATTGATAAGGGTGAACAACAAAATAACATCGAAGAACTCTCATATGATGTTGATGTCGAAGCTGATGATATTGTAGAACAATCACAATTGGAGAAGATCTCAAAGGAAAAGGAAATATGTCATTTTTTATGATTATGTGGTATATCTATAAGAATCAGATTATGATATAGGAATAAAAAGAGACCCTTATCGTTTTCACAAGCCATAAAAAGTAACGATTCTAAAAAATGGTATGATACAATGAAAAAAGTGTTAAAATCAATGGTCCAGAATGGTGCTTGGAAACTCATTGAATTGCCCAATAATTATAAAAAAGTCAGATGTAAGTGAGTCTTTAAGACAAAACATGACTCAATGGGTAATATCGAACGATATAAAGCCAAACTTGTGGCCAAAGGTTTTTCTAAGAAAGAAGGCATCGACTATAATGAGACTTTTTCTCTAGTTTCTAGAAAGGACTTATTGAGAATCGTCATGACATTAGTAGCTCATTCTGAATAGGGATCTAGATGAGGAAATCTATATGGAACAACCTGAAGGATTCATAGAAAAGGAAAAAGAAAGTTAGACTTGTAAACTTAAGAAATCCATTTATAGCCTTAAACAAGCTTCTAGACAATGGTATATAAAGTTTCATAATACCATTACTTCCTTTGGATTTAAGGAAAACACTTTTGATCAATACATATATATGAAGGTAAGTGGGAGCAAGTTTATTATATTAGTCTTATATGTGGATGATATTTTACTTGCCAATAGTGATCTTGGTTTATTACACGAAACCAAGAAATTTCTCAACAAGAACTTTAAAATAGTTGATATGAATGAGGCAACCTATGTTATTAGCATTGAGATATTCAAGGATATATATAAAGGATTATTAGGATTGTCTTAAAAATGATATATTACTTATATCTTAAAGAGATTTATTGTGCAGCTTTGCTCAGCTAATGATATACCTATTACTAGAGGTGAAAAATTCAGTCAAAACAAATGCTCAAAAAATGACTTAGAAAAGAATCAAATGAAGAATATTCCCTATGGGTGCGTAGTTGGAAGTCTATTATATGCTCAAACATGTACAAGACTAGATATTAGTTTTACAGTTGCAATGTTAAGAAGATACCAAAGCAACTTATGAATGAAATATTGGAAAGCTATAAAAAAAGTAATGAGATATCTGTAGGAGATGAAAGATTATATGCTCATATACAAGAGATCAGATCAGTTTGAAGTGATAGGATATTCAGATGCTGATTTTATAAATTACCTCAAAGTAGGAAGTCCACTTCAGGATTTGTATTCATATTAGCTAGTGATGTAATTTTTTAAAAAAATGTAAATCAATCGCTTATTATATCATTAACAATGGAAGTTGAATTTGTGGCATGCTTTTAAGCCAGTTTTCTTCTCTAAGAATGATAAGTACTCTAGTGGTTCTGAGCACATCGAGATAAAGTACATAGTGGTTAGAGAAAGAGTCCAGAAACAACAAATGTCAATTGACAACCTGAGCACCTCTATGATGATTGTTGTTCCATTGACAAAAGCTTTACAATAAAAAATATTTAAAGAACATATTCTGAGGCTTATGAACAAGTCATAAAAGATATGGTGATGCATGTTTAGATAGATACTATTATTGATATTTTTCTTGCTTAACTAAAGTTATTTTTCTGTACTATCCTATTTACATTTATGTTTATGCATATTATAGTTGAATGCAATAATAGGATTATCTTGACAAGACAAATTACAAGGGTCATTATGGACTATATTAAGAAAGACTAACAATGTTGTTGTACATATAAGGGAGTATGATTTTGATGATATACAACTGCTATGACTCGCATTAATAGTTGGACTTAATATAGTATTATTATGTTTATTAGACTTATTGGCTTGTTTTAAAATTCATGACCATGTATAAAATATTTTTTTAAAATTCTTTGGAATCCAATTAGGTAAAATTATTTTTAAATTAATTTTTTATTTATTTTGATTTTAAATATTTCTTTATATCTTATCAATTAATATGTTAAGTGAGAGAGTATTAGATTTTGTGACCCTTTATAATTGGATAAGATATTTATAATATAACTAATTGGATGATGACATATATTGATCAATAGAAAAGAAATCAATTTAAAGTATGATTCCTTATAAGATAATCTTGTTGGAAGGAACTCTCCTAATTACTTATATCGTCTGTTCTCGTCTATAAATAGACAGGATCAGTTGATGGATTACAGTCTCTCTCTCAACTCTTTTTCCTAACTGGTCCTGTGAAAGGATAGAAAGAGATGTGAAGGATCTAGTTCTTTTGCATATTGACCATGATCTTGGATCTAAAGACGGTCCTTACAGATCAAAACATAAATCTCTTTTTCAGATGACATTAAAAGGTACACATTATAAAACTAAATCTAATTTTATTTGATTTCAATTCTAACATTGTTTTCGCATTTAATATAATTTTATTACTTACACTTTTCACTTAGTAATTTCAATTATAAGGATACTAATATGATAATATTATGATATCTTATTAGAGAGATAGATATTAAGACCTGTCAAATGATTCATGAGATATTATCTGCGGACTTTAAGATCAATCTATAACACCTCGGGAAAAGAATATTATAAACCTACTAATATAACATTATGATATAACCCCCACCTTTTTTTTTATGGAAAGCTTTGAACATTATCGATAATGAGATTGATCTAATTTGGGGTGTCTCATAAATATATTTGATGAAACATGAAAGCCACCATGATTTCGTAGATGCTTAATTTTATAGTAGAGATAAGTATCCCATAGGTTATATAGTATACATCACATATTCACATGGACTCATAGGACAATTACAAACTAACATGTCTAATGAACCAAAATATGGCTATGCAGTTTTTGAGCTTTTAATGTAAGCCAAGTTTACTAACACCAAATGCTTAGGTATGGCAAAGTTAGCGATTGGATAGAAAAGCATCACCACCAAATTGCTTTGGCTAATGCTAGATTTAGTGAACAAAATCCTGTCACAATAAAGTTTGTTGGAAAATATTGAAGTTAATACGTAGTTTTTATTTTTAAAATAAAAAAATTACTATATCAAATGAGACACTCAAGAATTGTATCAAAAAATTATTACTGCTTGCAGAAGTAAAAGGTATTGAGAAATGTGAACAGCTCAAGAATTACAGTGATGATTGAACTTTTATATGAAAAGATGTGGCAGTAGGAACCAGTACTTATTCAGTATGTATAAGAAACTTAATCAAATAAGCAGCTCTAATATATATATATATATATATATATATATATATATATATATATATCCATTAAACATTCATTTTCTTTATCCACTTGGACTCAACTTGCATCACATGTCAACATATATTCTCTTACATAATTTTTTTGTAATACATTCCAAAACTTCAATAACATACTAAATTCTAGAAAACAATTGCAACAAACGTACTCAAGAGAAAATAAATATTTACTAACAGTGAATCTGTGGTGGAGGATATAGTCAATAAATAAATATAAGCATATGAAACATGTAGGGACAAAAAAAATCAACTGGTTTTATGATAACTGTATCACATCAGTAGCATATGGTTCCACCAATATTGGTCAGAATATTATGCACATAATTGCATCGTACAGGAGCATAAAAGCAACTCGATCCTGATAATGGGTGTTGGAAAAGCAAGTAGAAGACTGCAAATAAACATTTGAACACAGGGAGTGCTAACTTCCAACAACAACAGAGAACGTTCATAAAATCGAACAATCCATTTCTAAAACCAGACATGGAAACAATGATGCTGAGACATTGGTGACCTCCCTATAAGCAATACAAGCTCCTCTACATACAGAGAATATCAGAAAACGAAATGATGAGGTAGGTACTGGAGAATTAACAAGCTTTATACATGGAGAGTTATAATATGTACATGAACACAGTCTGAGGTCACTGCATCCATAGAAAAGCAGTAAACATAGTATTTTGAGAACTAAGATATTCAGCAGGTACATAACTAAGAGAAAATTCTATCTTGCCTCATGAGTTGACACCATTTCATTTCCATCAAAAGATAGCATGCTAAACGCTGGCTGTTAAGAACAAATCAGTATAGATCGTGATAAGTTAACACTATCTCATTTCTATCTAAACATAGCATGTTAAACCCCTGATGTTAAGAACGTATCAGTATATATTGTGATATATGTGGGACTGCGTTGATCCTTGCTACAGGCCTATGACTAAATATTCAATTTTCTAACTTAAGGTACTATTCTGACTCAAATTACACCTCTAATCAGATATTCTGGTTTTCTTGTTCTCCAAATGGTCAGTCATACCAATTAAAGCCTTTTATTTCTCCATCTTGTTTACTGAATTTTCACTTGCATACAGGTGCAAGCTCACAATGGATAAATAATTCCTCAGCAAAGTCATCTACAAAACCATCAATCTCCCAGAAGAAAGAATCAGAAGAAGATGCAACATGACTGCATGGTTTGATGGGGAAAACAAAAGCAACAGCTAGTGTAACAATCTGGAGCAATTCAAACACGATAACACTTTTGACGAATTGGCTCAACACATTATGTGATTCCATTTTCAGTCTAAGAAATCCAATATCTACTTTCCACTCTCGTTAAAAATTCAAGTTTCTTTAAGGATAAACACCCTCGAATCACCTCTCAGATTATCAAAGATTTCCTGAACTTCAGCTACCATCGTCAAGCCTTTAAGAATGATCCCAGCAATCTAACCAAAAAAACAGATTGCTATGGCCTTAAAATTTTTCAAAATTGGTCTCATATAATCCTCCATGAATCTTCCATAAAAAAAAAATAATTAATATGAAAATTACACTTATCTATCATTTCAGAGATTCATAAAATCATCCTTAAGTTTTGTCATGGAAAGGTGATTACACTAATTGTTCTATGTTACTCAAGATCTTCCTGCTATCTTCCCACACCTAAACTCTGCAACAAAGAAGTTTTGCATTAGCCCATTCAAGTAACAAAAAAAACCTAACATCTGCAGAACATCCATATGCAGAACAGAAAAATACTTGAAAAAATGATTATTGTCTTAGGGGGAAAAAAAGGAGAGAGAGTAATAGCAGTGAGGATTAGAAAAAAAAAAAAGCATAAGGCAAACGTATAAAATAAGACTTGAATGCTAGAATAGATCCACTAGAAAGAATATCGTTGCCATCAGTTCCAGTAGCCTCTGTTGCATGCTTAATTCAAGGCTGATGTTGAGGACAGCTGCTTGATATTAATGCAAGCACAAAAAATTGTTCTCATGAAGTGCCGAACTATAAAAAAAACTTCGAACGCTGAATTAGCTAACACTTTCTAAGTGCTAGAATATAATAAGAACTATGTGCCTGCAACATCAACCAACCACAAGATAACACCACATTTCGATTTCTAAAATCAAACCACCATTCACAGATAGTGCATTCTAACATGTCTAATGGAAATTCATCCACTGCTGTACAAATGCAGCTTCGTGGATGCAGCACAGAAGATACTTCCAATGAGATCTACAATAGATGAATAAATATTCTCTAACTCAGTGCCATTCATACCATATATCAAACCATTGATATAGATGTCATTGATATCTATCACATAGCCTCTCTTTACCAACAGATCTTTGCCAAAACTAAAACAGATTTCTATAGTCAATAACTGGTCAATAAGTATTAAACAGATAAGCATTTGCACATCTAAGACAAAATTTCACCTTTGTATGCCCTAATCATCCCCATGCTCGCTCGATGCTGCCATCGTCATCAGTTACCCATTTCCAGAAATGTCTCCTAACAAAAATTGCCTTCTCCATTGCCTCAATGCCTTCCCCGTTCTCTTCAGTCGAGAATTCGCCCTCCTCCGGCAGTCCCTCCACCTCGGCATCAACAAAATGCAAGACGTATCGTGCCGGAAGGCCTGGGTACGAGGCGGAAGTCCTCTCCTCAACCCTCATATTGTATGACCCCGGCACAATCTTCACGACATCCTTCCCCAATTCCTCACGCACTGCACGGGCGACCGCCGCCTCCACGGGTTCCCCGGGCATCATCTTCTCCGAGAGGGGCCGGTAGCGGTGGCGTATAGTGCCGTCGGAGAGGAGTTGGTGCGATTCAACAAGGACGGCGCCGCGAGAGTTGCGGATCCTCACGGCAGCCACGTTGACAACGCGGAGAAGGGTAGAGGAGCCATCTTCGCCGCCTCTTGTCTCATCCTGGGAGTGGGGGAGGAGAAGGAGCGAGGCCTCGCCGTGGAAGATCTCGAGCCAGAGATTATGAAGAGATTTGGTGCCGGGGGAGGCGCCCCACGAGGCCAAAGCGTCGGAGGGGAGGCGGGGTCGGATCCAATCATTGAGCGACTCCGGCGAGGAAAAGGAGAGGGACGGCGGGGGGGAGTCAGCGCGTCTCATCGTCACCGCGTGGTAGGGGCCCCGATGGCGGCGGGAGACAGGGGCGAAAGTAGATAAGGGTGGCCTGAACAAGCAGACGACGGAGAAAGACGCTGCGGCGGCGAAGAAGAGGAGATTAGGAGGAGAGGGGAAGGGGAAGGCGGAGAGGAGGGCGGCGGTGAAACCAGCGGTGACGAGAGAAGGTAGTGGGCGCATCAGGCGGCGGCGGCTACCGGCGCGTTACTCCTAAACTGCATCAGTTGTGGCTCACGGTGGTCAGCCGAGGACCGCCGCCCGATTTAGTGGATTTTCTAAGGCTGGAAATCCTCCAATCCCGGGCCGGCCTTCCAGGATTTGGACCAAATCAACCTTTCATGGCCCAAATTTAATGACAGTCTGAATCTTGATGTCATGCAATTTAATCTAAAATATTATATTCCTTAATATTATCAACATGTCAGTTTTGAAGTCACTGACCCGATGACTTTTAGTACGAATCACCAAGCAGCAAGTCCCAGATCGGGCGAGGATAGACTCCATGCTTGCTTTTTGATCAGAACCGCCCAAATCATGTAAATAGATGACGTCATACCGCTCACCGGGGACCACACTCTTCCGTCAAAGCAACACAGGGAACAGCTCTCGCTGGTTTTGTGGACCCGGCGCTGCTTTTATGTGGAGCGGACTCCCTCGCCCCAATGGCAGGAGCTCCAGACGTGTTTTATTGGCCGGTTCATGGGCTCGAATGCCCGTTTTCCCCCCCCTTTCTCCACCCCTCTTGTTCAGATGGCCCTCCTCCTCGCATGGCGGACACCGACGGTCATCTCACCGTCCCCTCCTGTCCCTCGACCTCGATGACCCGCTCTATCGCCGGAGCATCGCGGATGACCCTCGTGTATATCTTCCGGTACCGGACGCCCTCCATCTCTGGGCTTAAACGGTGGCGTAAAGATGGTTGTCTGCCTGCCGCTCGGCTGGTGCCCTTAGCGCTTGCCATCGTGGTAGAGCAAGTCGCCACGGTTGGGCTCTGTACCGGGGGAAGGACGAGAAGAACCCCGTGACACGGTGGCGATCGAGCGTCGTGCGGATCATCAGGATCTGCGCCCGGTGCGTCCTCTTTTCGTTTGCGTGAAACAGGATTCCTTGGTTTTTGGGTCGTGATGCTAATGGTCACCGGAAGTCGAGTGCATTAGGGTTTCATGGTTCTTGATACTGGTCTTTTGGTTCCAGAAGCTAATGGCGTTAGTTTGATCAACAGGCCCAAGCTTTGGTCAAGAATCCCAAGCTTATCTTTTGGTTCCAGAAGCTAATGGCTTTAGTTTGATCAACAGGCCCAAGCTTTGGTCAAGAATCCCAAGCTTATCTTGTCTCCCTTTTGCAAAGTTTCACTGCCTTCTCTCGGTACATAAGAGATTGGGCTGTCTTGAATCGTGTCTGTTATGTGTGAAATTACGCCTAGAGTGACAAAAAATTGACACTGAGATCATATCAAATTATATTGTTTTTAGCTTCTTTTGTAATAATATTTTAATCTGTTTGGGTCTGGGCATTCCCTTCTCTATGTTTGAAGATAGGATTATTGCACCGTTCTTCAGGAATCAGGAGGGTCAACGCAGGTTGCAGTAACATGATTTTGAAGTCACTGCGCTGATGTCTTTTACGAATCTCCACGCAGATAGTCCCATGATCGGGCGACGAAAGACTTCCTCCTTGCTTTTTGATCGATCAGAACCGTCCGAATGGGATGACGTCATGACATTCTAGATGGCCTCACACCGTTCTATTCTGTCAAAGCGACCTCACCTGTAATGAGCGGGGCAGGGAAGCGAGAGTGTCTCTCGGTCGTGGGCCCCCAAACGAACGGTTGTGGCTCGCCGAAGAGAGGTACTTTCATGGGGCTCGCTTTCTTTTTCCGCTTTCTCAACCGCCCATTCTTCTTTTCGGTGGCTTTCGCCCTCCCCTTGGCTGATGTAGACGGCGATCTCGCCGTTCCCTCCTCTCACTCGACCTTAATGACTTCCACTATGCCGGAGCGCCACTGGCGCTGCCGCTGATGATCCTTCGGGTACCATACGCCCGCCGCCTGTGGGTTCAAAGGTTGGCGCAAAGACGTCCCTATGCCTGCCGATTGCCGCCGCTCGGCTGGTGCTCTTGGCGCTGGCGATTGTGGCGGAGCACGTCGCCACAGTTGGCCTATCTTCGGAGGGAAGGACAAGGGGAGCCTCGTGCCACGGTAGTGGCGCAGCGCTGTGTAGATCATCAGGATCTACGCCAGGTGTGTCCATTTCTCGTTTGCATGAAATAGGATTCGTTGGTTTTTGGATCATAATGCTAAAGATCGCCAAATCATGGTTAGTGAGTCTGAGTGCATTAGGGTTTCTTGGTTCTTGAGGCTAATGCATGATTCTTTAAAACTGGGGGATGGGTTTAGTTTGAACAAGCTTGACCAAAAGACTCAATCTTTGTTCAAGAATCCCAAGTTGATGTCGATTCGAAGGTTTCATTGTATGACCATGGGCCCAAGCTTGTCCTGTTTACCTCCTTGCAGAGTTTTCCTGCATTCTCGATATATAAAGCTTCGACGTTCTTGAATTACGTATTTTATATGTGAACCCATGAAATTCCTATTTTCATACTAAGTTCCCTGTACGATTTTTGTAAATATGCACCTAAACTGACCAAATATTGTTTCGTAAATCTTCAATCAAGACCATACCAAATTATTCTATTTGCTTTTAGTTTATCTTCTTTTGTAATCATTTTCTTCCCTGTTTGGGTCTTTGCATTCTCTTCCATATCTAGTTTCTTCTCATCGTTTCCGTTTTTTGCTTATCTATTCTTTTAATGAAAGAAGAACTGATCATGCAAGGTTCCTCTTTTGGACATAACTAATTGTTAGAGTTCATAGAGGAACGAACATATCTTGTTGCAGGATGTATCTTTGTTCTGAAGGTGGACCAACAGTACACAAACCTAGGTATCAGATGAGGTCAACTAGGAACTACCGAAAGTAATAACATGACTTAACAGTAGTGTATGCCAAAGCTCTTTAATCTTTAGGTTATACATAATTCTTTTCATCTTGTGGTAGGAAATACAAGTGGCTTTATCGGATTATTTCATCTTTCAGGATATACACATTTTCTCTCTTTGTGGTAGGAAATAAAGAGCAAGGTTATTGTAATGGTTGGGTGCTGTATGTGCATGGTACCTTACTTTTAGTTATTATCAACTTTTTAATATCATTATGTGCTGTGCATGGTGCTTTTCTTTAATCATTACCAACTTATTAATATCATTATGTCCAGTGTATGGCACTTTACTTTTAGTTATTATCAATTTTTTAACATCATTATGTGCAATTATTAGGTGCTGTGCAAAATTTTCATGGTTACTGTTTAAGGAATAGATAGACATGTGTAGTGTGCTTCCCTCGAGAGGATTTATGGTACTCCACTTTAGTTCCACACTAGTTGTCATAAAATAATTGAATTAATTTATAGATCTAGATAATTCTACTGTCATTATCTTGGGTTTAAGCATTTTGAGTTTGATCAGTTGGTTGGACTTATGAAGATCAAGTTAATAGTTCAGTTCTATTGGTGAGGTCGTGCAAAATAGTCTCAGAATGGATTAATATTTTCGGTGAAGGCACGCCACAACATGGAGCACCTACCAAGTTAGACCTCGTGTGCACCATACTAATGCGTGATTTTGAGCAACGAATTAAGATTTGATATAATGAATCTTAAGTGGGTGAGATTGTGATATATAGTTTAATTTCACATTGGGCATTGCAAGAGAATTGAATTGGTTTGTTGGGCTATATGGTGTGCTATTAATATTAACTCGAGCTGAAGAATTTTGTGTAGATGGTTCAAGTCTATAAGTTAATGGGTCGGTTACCCATAGTGGCAAGGTACAAATAGAATTGAGGCAACTCTTTGTATGTACAGCATTAACATGCCTACTTTCAGAATATATGGACAAACTGCACACTTTGTAATTGCTCCTTTATGTTATACGGGGTACTACTTTGACCAATAGGGCCAAACTATAATTAGACACAAGAAACTAAACAAATGCATCCATTGTGCAAGGTTGGATCCAAGTTGATTCATCAACAAAACTTAGTTAGCAACAATTAGAACTGATATCAAGTTGAGGATGACTAAACAAGTTTCTAGGTTTCAAACTAAATCAGTTTTAGACAAATCAAAGCCATTTTCCAAATTGTGGGAGAGATAGTCACCATAAAGGTAAACAAGAGCGAGTTGGGAAAGAGTAAGGAAAGAAGGCATCCACTTTTGAGCATTGATGAGCATCACTAGAGTGTTTGTATGAAATCACTTTTTGTGAGGTTGACTGTGAAGACACATATGAGAAAGATAACAAAAAATAAAACATTGAGTTGGAAAATCATTGATTTAAATTAGGTTTGCAAAGTATGAAATTTTGTGGCAGAGTATGATGAGTTGGCTCATCAATATACATGCTTAGTCATAATCATCCTTGTATATTCAAGTTGATGATGCAAATCAAATCTAACTTAGGAGTATACAACACATGCCCAAGCTTTGCTCAAGGCCATGTTGTACATTGTTATTTTCTGCATGGCTTACCGTTGCACCTTTATGCGAGTATTGTCAGACAGATATAGTTTTTTAAATTGATTAAGTACAAAACAACTTTAATACAATTTCATATGCTTATAGGAAAAAGTATAAATGAAGTTATTTTGGTTACTTAGCTTGTGGGGAACAGAATTGTGAGAACTTCCAAATTCCATGTTTGATGTATTTTCTCTACATTAGTGGTCATGAACATTTTCTTTATCCAATTTCTACTTATTTTTGTGATTACATTTTTCATTGTAGGGCTTTGAATTATTTGCTAAGAAATGTTGAGATAAATGCTTAGAAAAGTACAGGATTGGATTTTGCCTTTTTATCTAATTCATCTTTATTATAAATGGTTGTTTGTGTCTGTTACTCTATCAGATATTATTGGATTAATTGAAAGGAAAGGCCTGCTTCAAGGAGCAGTTTGTAGTCATTGCATATACACTGAGATCATATTTTTCTTTGACTATTTCCAACTATGATTGCTTCCAAATTACATGACAAATTACCACCCTTGGAACTATTACTAGAGAGATGCTGGTGGGCATATTTTCTTTTGTCCTAGAAGCCTTTCTTATATTGTAGCTTTGTTTGTGTGATTTAGTCATTTTTTATGCTTTACATAACATACTTTGAATGAAAGATTTTATATTAACATGTTTCCTGTGTTATATATGTTGATAGGTTCTCTAACACAATCAAGAAAGCTCACACTTCATGAAATAAAGGTACAAATACTGGATTTTTTAGATCAATGCTATCATTTGTTTCCTCAAGTTTTTATCTCCTGCAATTGTACTTTTGTGTTAAGATGATATGCCTTATTGGACTCACTTATGTCAACTCACTAAAATTACATATATAAATTATTATGAGATATGGCCTGTCTGCTGTTAAAAAGTACATTTTTGCACTAGTAAGTACAAAATTGAGCATAATGTGTATGATCAACAAGCTTGTCATGGTGATGCAGTTTTTTTGAAGATCATAACTAATTTCTGTAGGCTAGTGGTAAACTTAAATGTCTACAAGCTAAATATCACCTCATGAACAATCTTACTCTGCTTTTTCTTAAGGTTAATGGTTCTCTTTTATAGAAGTCACGTGGCCATATAGAGCTGTTGCGACAGCCATCTTAGGGTAAACAAAAATACGAGGTTGGTTTGCAACAGATTTCAAAAACTTGTTTCTTGATCTAACATCTCAAAATACCAGTGGCAATATTGCTCCTAAACCATAGGTATTGTTATTGTATGTCTATCTAGGTGCAATTTAAGATTTTCCTGACTAACCTTTTTTAGATTTTGAAACAGCGACATCTCATTGGTTTTAGGGATATGCTTATGGTCTCTTAATTGCGATGTATTTTTTAATTATAAGCTTTATTAGAATTCTTGTATGTATATTCTAGATTACTCTTGTTCCTACTAACAAGAAATATTTTCACTTATTGTTATTAACTTCTTAAGATGTTCAATGATCAGATAAATTATGCTGAAGTGATATTTGCAAAATTCAAAATTATTAATTGATATAGAGTGAGAGTTATGGAGTTCATGAACCATAGAATCTCTGATGAGATATCGTACGATAGGTGATGCATTTTGGTCAAGGTTACCTTTCCATCATGTCATTATATTATGAAGGTTTGAGTGAACTACTGTCTATGTTTAGGAGGTCTAGTCTTCAGTTTTGGTGTAATTATAGGTATCTTATTGATAAAACATACCGTCTGGACTACTTCTAACCAAAATGACTTGGCTAGACTTGTAGTTTTTAACATTACCTCAGTCCTTAATACTAGAGTCCTATTCATCCGCTCTGCGAAACATAAAGTTTTCTGCGCCTCTTCATGATGGAACTAGTTATCTCCAATGCTAAAATGTATTTACTTCTAGTGGTATATTTGTCAAACTCTAATTTATGTTGTTGATATAGTTAGATTTAATAGTCAATTAGAACTTGACATATGGAACCTAGTTAAATCATGGATAGCCAACCGAGGCCTGACACGTATAGCTGAGTTGATTATGTTTGTCTGTCTAGGCAATGATGTGGTGCCACATGAGTGTGCCTAGTCAACTAGGCAATGCTGTGTCCCTTCATAAACATGCTTAGTCATTATAATGTCCAAAAGGAAATATTTCCCACAAATGTCCTAGGTTGTGAATCCCCAACTAATACTCCGATCTGTCACGGACTTAGCTGGAATTGCCTAAGTTGTGAGGCACCCTTGCGGCAAAGACGCTAACTTAGCTTGCGTTGCTTAAGTCGCACCTCGCCTTTGCGATATACGTCCGCAAAGATTAGCCCACTTGCAACCTCTCGTAGGTCTCGAAGGACCTGTAAAAGAGAAAGTTGATTAGTTCAAAGAACGAGCGACGGACAAGTCCCGACGTCTTGTGAAAAGGGGAAGCTTTACAAGCAATTCGGTGAGCACCTTGCGTGCACAAGAGAAAAGAGGGAGAGGAGGAAAACAAGGACTTTAGAAGGTTGAACGAACAGTTGCAAGTCCACAAACAGCTACTCACCGGGTGCCGGGTGCGATAACAAGTTCCCATCAAGGTAACGTGCGAACTTGCGAAAGATTGTTCAACGCCCGACACTATGCCAAAGCCCTATCCCCCATGGTGCCACCCGGGTAGTTCCAGGGTGCTGAGATGGCCGACGTTTTGCGTACGACAGCGGGCTATAGAAAACAGCCCGTGTCACGCGAAAACGGAGCTGTTTTGGGTTGTTTTGCTCGGTTCAGTGAGCGATCGCACTGTAGCTCTGCAACTTGTTCGAACTTACATTTTTACAAGCAAACGAGCATAAAACCAAGCCAAAACATGCTGCCATGCAGCTGTACATGTAAACACAAATGACAAATGGTTTGTTGAACAGAGTTGTTGCGGGCGCACGACGACCGTTCGTGACATTCTCCCCCACTCAAATTGTTGACGCCCTCGTCGACGCTTGTTGGTAGTTGTTGATGATTGCTTCATGTCGTAGGGCGTCTTCGGGCTCCTAACTGGCTTCAGTTCGGGGAAGCCTTCGCCACTTCACCAAGTACTCGGTCTGCTCAGCTCCAGTGGGTAGCTTTATCTTGCGGTCCGCTAAAATGGTTTCAACTCGCTTCTCGTAGGAGGCTCTGATGGGGGGTAGTCAAGTTGGAACACTTCGGGAAGCATCTTGCGGATCCGAGTGGTAGGCTTTCAAGTTGCTGGCGTGAAGAACATTGTGAATTTTGAATCACGCCGGCAGCTGCAACTTGTTGGAGATGTTGCCCACCCTTCATACTTGCGCACCAATCCTTTATGTACTTTGTTCCTAAAGAATTGGAGTGATGCTGGTTGGAGCTTGACCAACACCAAATCGTCGATCTTGAACTCTTGTAGTCGCCTGCCCAAGTTTGCCCATTTCTTCATTCTTTTTGCCACCTTCTTTAAGTAAGCTCGGGCAATATCTGCATTTCGATGCCACTCCTTTACAAAGTGGTAGGCAGATGAACTACTCCCAGTATACTCGATTACCATGGTATGAGAAGTTGACGGTTGTTACCCTGTAATGATCTCGAAGGGGCTCTTGTTGGATACAGAGTTCCGCTACAAGTTGTAGGAGAATTAGGCAATGTCCAACAACTTCACCCAATCTCGTTGGTTGGCACTCACGTCGTGCCGAAGATATTGCTCTAAGAGCGAGTTTATCCTTTCAGTTTGGCCATCCATCTAGGGTTGGAGGCTTGTGGAAAAGTATAACTTCGACCCCAACAATTTAAATAGCTCGGTCCAGAATCGTCCCAAGGATCGAGCGTCTCGATCACTGATGATATTGTACGGGACTCCCTAATACTTCACCACATCCTTCATCATCAGCTTGGCCGCCTCCATCATCAGCAGCAATGAAAGTTGCATACTTTGAAAATCGATCGGCCATCACGAGTATCGATCCGAGTCTCCCTACTATTGGCAAGCTTGATATGAAATCGAAGGAAATGCTCTCCCACGACCTTTATGGTACAGGCAATGGCTCCAATAGTCCCATCGACTTTCACTGCTCCACCTTGTCTTGTTGGCAAGTGAGGCACGTTCGAACATATTCCTCCACATCAGTCCCCATCTTCGGCCAGTAGAAGGCCCTCTTCACGAGAGCCAAGGTTCTGTGAATGCCTGGGTGTCTCGCCCAAAGGGAATCGTGATACTCTCTTAAGAGTTTACGCCTCAGATTGTCCACTCGAGGAACATAAACCCTATTTCCTTAGGTGTAAACGAGTCCCTCCTGGACCCAAAACCATCGTGCCTTGCCTTCTTTAATGAGCTGCATCAGGGTTACTGCCTGGGGATCACTGTATAGACCATCCCTGATCTTGGAAAGGAAGTTGGAGTGCAATTGACTCTTGGCCTCTACCCTCCAATTGTACGACATTCACACGCTCCACAATCCGACTCAATGCATCGACCACGACATTTGCCTTTCCGGGCTTGTACTCCATTGCTATATCAAACTCAGCCAGGAAGTCATGCCATCGTGCTTGCTTTGGGGAGAGTTTCTTCTGTGTTTGGAAATAGCTCAAAGCGATGTTGTCTGTCCTTAACACAAATCGCGATCCAAGAAGGTAGTTTCGCTAAACTCGTAAACAGTGGATCATCGTTGTCATTTCCTTTTTGTGCATCGGATACCGTCGCTCGGTCTCGTTGAGTTTATGGCTCTCGTAGGCCACCGGATGACCCTCTTGCATGAGTACTCCCCCAATAGCGAAGTCTGAAGCATCTGTATGGACTTCGAAGGGCTCCCCATAGTCTAGCAATTTGAGCACTGGTTCTTCCAACACAGCAGCCTTCAGATCTTGGAATGCAATTTCACATTTATCAGACCACCTCCAAGGCTACTCCTTCAGCAACTCCATCAGTGGAGTTGCACGCTTCGAATACCCCGTTATGAAGCGTCGATAGTAGTTGACGAAACCAAGGAAGGATCTCAACTCTGGCACCTTCTTTGGGGTTTGCCATTCCGCAACCGCCTCCACCTTCGATTTGTCCATCCGAATGGAGCCATCACCGATTCGATGCCCCAAGAATAAGATCTCCGTTTGAGCAATGTAGCATTTCTCCCTTTTCACGAACAAAGTGTAGAAACATAAGAACCTTGAAAATTGTCCGAAGGTGCTTAACATGCTCCTCGAGCGTTTGACTGTAGACGACGATATCGTCCAAGTAGACAACCACGAACTTATCCAAATACTCTTTGAATAGCTGGTTCATGAGAGTGCTGAACGTGGCCGGAGCATTGGTTAAGCCGAAAGGCATCACCAAGAACTCAAAGGCTCCATACCTGGTCACACAGGTAGTCTTCGCTTCGTCGCCTTCAGCAATGCGCACCTGTCAATACCTCGACCGAAGGTCGAGTTTTGAGAAATACTTGGCTTTGTCTAATTGGTCGAATAAGTCCGCGATGAGCGGGATGGGATACTTGTTCTTCACCGTCACTTTATTGAGGGCTCGGTAATCGATGCATAGTCTGAGACTTCCATCTTGTTTCTTCTGGAAGAGAATTGGAGCTCCGAATGGTGCTTTAGAACTGCGGATGAGACCACCGCTTAGCAGTTCACCTAACTGCTTTCTGAGCTCTGCCAACTCTGGAGGGGGCATGCGGTAGGGTAGTCTCGCTGGAGGCTTCACTCCTGGCTCCAGCTCGATGTGGTGATCCACACCTCTGCGTGGCGACAAAGTCTTCGGCAACTCGAGTGGCATAACATCCATGAACTCCTTCAGGACATTTGCCACCACAGCAGGTTCATGAATGACCTTCTCATCGAGTGGCACTAGCTTCATAGCAGCCATGAATGTTAGTTCACCTTTTCGTACCCCTTTCTTCAGTTGTAATGCCGATATATATTGGGGTTCCCTGGTTCCTTTCTGAGAGACGGGAACCACACAGGGGTCGTCACCTCCCATCATACATAGGGAGTTTAGGAATGGCATTGGCACCAACTTCGTCGCGTACACGAATTCCATTCCAAGAATCACTTGGAAGTCGTCTAGTGGCACCGCCATCATGTTTGTGCTCCCGCTCTATGTTCCGATCTTGATAGGAACTCCCTTAGCCAACTCGGAGATTCGCTTGGCCTCCAAGTTCACCGCCTTCATTCGACTCGGGCTCTTCTCCAAGATCAGCCCAAGTCGTTTTGCTTCTCGATCGACAATAAAGTTGTGGGTAGCACCCGTGTCCACCATTGCATGGGTCGTTTAGCCATTGAGCTTTATGTCTACGTACATTAGCTCGCCACTTCCTGCTTTTTGTAGCCTTGTCTTCGTGTTCTCCCCCACTTGACCCCGCATGGTGTTCAACAAACGCATTGCTCCCATCCGGGGTCCTTGCGACTCCTCATTGTCGCTGTTGGATTCAAAACTACTCGAATTAAGAGCGACAGCCTTGCCCTTGTCCGATCGCGGGGGATGGATGGAAGCTGTTAAAGCATTGAGTGCTTATTTTTGTGGGCACTCTCTTACCATGTGCGTCTCTCCGCACAAGAAGCATCTGCCAGGTTTCGGGGCCTTGCCTTTCGGGCTTGGCCCTTTGTGGGAACTCTTCTTCCTTTGTTTGCCCCCGAGCTCCTTCCCTTGAGAATATTTTGGAGGGCGATTGCCTGAAGATTGTTTTCATTTTCTCCGGGCTTCAGAGGAAACAAAGTCGGTGAGCCTTTCTGCGGCATCAATTGCTCCGATCACATCGGCGACATTCCTTCGATGTAGTTCTTGTTGAGCCCATGGCTTCAAATCATCGAGGAAGCTGAATAGTTTATCCTTCTCGGGCATGTCTTGTATGTCCAGTATTAGTGCAGAAAATTGCTTTATGTAGTCTCGAATAGAAGTATTTTGGTGGAGTTGTCTCAACTTCCTTCTTGCGACGAACTTTGTGTTCTCCGGTAGGAACTGAGTTCTCAACTCCCGCTTCAAGTCCTCCCATGTGTCAACTCGACACCGACCTTGTTGGATCTCCTCCCAACAGGTTCGCCACCAAAGTTTTGCTTCTCCGTTCAGATACATGGTTGCTATAGAAACTTTGGTTTCTTTATAATCAGGCCTTGTAGCTCGAAAGTTTTGTTTCATGTCAAACAAGAAATTCTCAAGCTTTGGCATCTCGGGCACCTCCATAACAATGCAGCTCGGGTGCTCTCAAGTTTTGTGCCGGTGCAACGCGGGTGTTGCTTCCTCCCGCATTCAAGGCCCTCGTGAACATGGTCACCGTGGAAGTGAGTTCCGCCACGACTTCCTGCAAGTGTTGCACGGAGTCTTTAGTGTCATCTGACAATCGGTCGACTAGGGCCTCAACCTTGTCGATCCGGGACTCCGCTTCTTCTTGCGAGCTCTCTACCCCAACAAGCCTTCGTTGGCGGTAGAGTTCCTCTAAGCTTGCTTCAAGAACATCCAAGTGGGTTTCCGCCGCTGTGAGTCTCTCCTTACGGCTCTTCTTCCCGGTTGGCGCTCCAGATTGCGCCTCCTCCGCTTGCGGAGAGTAACCAACTTCTCGTTCATCATGTTTGCTATCGTGCTCCACTTGAGTGACTCCAACGACATGAGAGCGAGTATGCACTTACAGCCCACCTGCGACTGCTTGGGGCAAGGGTCCGGCTTGCCCCGTCTTGCTTGATTCGCCACGATGCTTTGCCATGGCGAAAATACGAAGTTCCTTCGCTGCTTGCTCTAATTGCTTGCCCGCTCTGATACCACAATATCACAGACTTAGCTGGCATTGCCTAAGTCGTGAGGCACCCTTGCGGTAAAGACGCGAACTTAGCTTGTGTTGCCTAAGTCGCGCCTCGCCCTTGCGATATGCATCCGCAAAGATCAGCCCACTTGCAACCTCTCACAGGTCCCGAAGGACCTGTAAAAGAGAAAGTTGATTAGTTCGAAGAACGAGCGACAGACAAATCCCGACGTCTTGCGAAAAGGGGAAGCTTTACAAGCAATTCAGCGAGCACCTTGCATGCACAAGAGAAAAGAGGGAGAGGAGGAAAACAAGGACTTTAGAAGGTTGAACGAACAGCTGCAAGTCCACAAACAGCTGCTCATCGGGTGCTGGGCGCGACAAGAAGTTCCCGTCAAGGTAACGTGCGAACTTGCGAAAGATTGTTCAACGTCCAACACTATACCGAAGCCCCATCCCCCATGGTGCCACCCGGGTGGTTCCAGGGTGCTGAGATGGCTGACGTTTCGCGAGCGGCAGCGGGCTGCAGAAAACAGCCCGTGGCTCGCGAAAACAGAGCTGTTTTTAGCTGTTTTGCTCAGTTCAGTGAGCGGTCGCATTGTAGCGTTGTAACTTATTTGAACTTACATTTTTACAAGCAAAAGGGCATAAAACCAAGCCAAAACATGCTGCCATGCAGCTGTACATATAAACACAAATGACGAACGGTTCGTTGAACAGAGTTGTTGCGGGCGCGCGACGACCGTTCGTGATAGATCGGCCATATATGCCCAATCAATTAGGTGATGTAGTATAATCTAAGCATGACCAATGAGTGAGACAATGATGTGGCACCATGAAATATTCTCCACTAATGTCCTGGGCATTCTTAGCTTGGGGTCTATAAAGAGAGGACCTCTTTAGGTATGTAGACATTCCAAACTCACTCAATTAAACTCACTTTCTTGAGCTTTTGTTGACTTAAGCATCGTAAGGGATTTGCGGAGCACGTGCTCGGCATAGATTTGCAAGATCTTTTAGCTTGAGAGGAGCTTGGGAGGAGTTTGCCACCAAGGGGATGAGACTACATTTGATATTCCTAGGGAGCGTCTGGCTTTCAATCACGACACATTCGGAAAGTAGACTAGGTCGGGTCAATATCACTACCTTGGGCTGACGACCAAAACCATCACCAACGGATGCTTACTTGTAATATAATGCATACGAAAAGGTTAAGGTTACCAATTTAAGATCAGTAAGAAGCTTCATGTTTGAGCTTCCTTGTTCTGACATATGACCTGATTTGTGATGCCATATCATATACATTTGTTGATGCAACAAATGTATCTATATCTTGAACCTTTCTCCCAAAATCATATCTAGATCTATAACGATCTTTTCTGCCTTCACAACAAGTGCACCTCTGACAAACTTCATGATTCCTTGTCTAGCATGGATGCTACAGCCAAACTCATCTAATTGTCCCAGGAGTAAATGGGTTTCCCTCTTACCTGTCACATGTAGGACCCCTTGAATAGTGTGAATTATGTTTATCTTGATGGTGTCAATACTAGCAATTCCGAAGGCATAATTATCCAAAAATATACATCCTCTTAAGATAGGTTCTTATTGTTATATCCAGTTTCTTCTGAAGGTCATGTGATAGGTGCTGTTGTATTCACTAGCTAGATATTAACAAACTGTTATCTGCCTTCCAAAACTATAGAGCTCTTGTTTAATACTTCACCATCATCTGAGATGCTTGCTACACGTCCTTGGATATTTAGTTACTCAAAACATTCAATATCCTCTATTTTATGATTCATCATTGTAAGGTGAGAGAATAAAATAGAGTTTTGATATGATCCCACTGTCGTGGATTCTAACACTTGAAGAGTGTGGAGCATTTTATTAAAATTATTTTGTTGCATAGTGACTTGACCTCGTCTAACTTTTTCTTGGTATCCCAAATCTCCTTGTTGTTACTGTCTGTCTTAATCTGCTTCTCACTCATATACCTCCCACTGTTCAAGGAACCCTAACCCCACGACTAGGCTCTTGATACCATTGTTGGGGACTTCATAGTGTGAAATAGTATCTTGCAACTAAAATTGAAAATGGGAAAAGTGAAACCAACAATCTGGCTCTTGATACTGTTGTTAGGAACTTTATGGGGTGAAACAGTATCTTGCAACTAAAATTGAAATCTAGAAAGGCAACATGCTTTCAGATTTAATATGGTAATTTAGCCTCCGATTAATAGAAGAATTTCACTGTGGCAGAATATATAGATCTCTCTCTCTCTCTCTCTCTCTCTCTCTCTCTCTCTCTCTCTTGTAATAGAAGTGATTTTTTTTTTTTGAGTGAGCTTTACAACTGACAAAATTGTCAATTGAGTTGGCTTTATAAGCTTGCAGAACACTTTGGGCAAGGGAGTAAGATTTGGCAGCCAAGAGGATTCTTCCATCCCTATCTTTGAGGATGAAGCCTAGACCTGCAACTTCAGTAGAGGTGGTGAAAGAAGCATTGCATTCAAGCATATAGTAGAAGCCGAAGGAACAGTGACAAGATAATCAGAATCAGTTGTTCCTCATCCCCCTCTGCGCCATGTATGGCATTAACAACTATATTAATAAGGACCGACTTACCCACTTGGGAGTGGAGGTTCCTCTTTCAACCCTAAACCTTATAAACAACCTTGTTAATCAGTTTGTCTTGGAAAGATAAGGAGATTATGAAAGTACCCAAGTACTTCATATGCCAGGTCCCCTCTTTCATGTTGAAGAGGTTATATATTTTATGTCTGGTTTGGAAGGAAGTAGACTTGTGGAAATAGATAAGTGATTTTGTTGTGTTGACCTTGAGGAGGTTAAAGAATGCAGAATATGAGTCAAAGGGCATTGAGAAGGTTTCTACAGGTTTTGTCACTAGTTGTAACAGCAAGAATGATATCGTCCCCAAACATAAGATGTGAATTGTTTTGCATTAATAACAATGTGAGAGTTTATAGTAGTGAATGGGGATGGCATTAATTACAGCATTAATAGGATCGACTTACCGACTTGGGAGTGGAGGTTCTTCTTAACCCTGAACCTTACAATTAACAAACCTAGGGGGGGAAGTTCATATAGCTTAAGGTAGAGAGGATGGCTTCCTTTAGGTTGATATTTTTTTTAGGAGGATCAAAGGGGTTTTCCTCTTGGACCTATACATTCAATAGATAAGTTCGTTAACGATGATGATGCTGTCATAGATGTTGCGACCTTGGGTGAAGACAGATTGGTTCTGATTAATTATTTTGTCAAGGGAAGGTTTGAGTCTCAAGCGATTAGTCTTTAAGTTTGTAATTTTGGAAAGGGAGAAAATGTTAGAGATAAAAGACTAGGAAGGATCTTCCCCAACTCGGAGGGATGAAATCAATCCTGTGAAAAGCATTACATGCATCAAAGATATGATTTTTTTTAAATTACATCTCGTAATAAAATTGAACGTGTTAAAGCCATGAGGATTAGGACTTTTCGCTTTCCCAATCCAATTAGGAGTGTCAAGAAATTTCAGTCTGAGTAAAAGAGGATAGTGAGGTTGTTGGAGAGATGGTTCTGGACTTCAGGGAGATCAGTAAACTTGACATTGGTGCTGCAGGAGCAGTAGTGTTCCTTCTTCTCATTAGTTGAGTTGGCCACGTTAATCTATTTTTACTCCTTGTAGGCATTTATTTGATATCATCAAGTCCTGTACCTATATTCATCTTTTTGTTTGCTGTCCTTTTTATCTTCCTCATGAACCTATAAACTTTGGGCTTATTACTTTTTCAAAATAAGTGGTTCGGGAAAGTTCTTTCTCTTTTCCCTCGTATTCTTCACAAGAATTCTAATGTTATCTTAAATCTCTACTTTTTCTTTGGTGCTTTAGCAAGTAATCATCTTTAGCCTGGTAGCTTTATATGAAACTACTGTTTTTCATTTAGGGCCAGCATGTTTACGTTTCATTAGATCTTTTTTGAAGATACTTTTTTTTTTTAAGATACCATCGTCAACTTTTAATTTAGTTAAAACCTCAGCACAATCGTGTTCTGTTTTTTTTTTATTTACTTTGCACGCTTTGCCAACTGCAGTGGAGGAGAACTTGACAGATGATTTTTTGTACGAAACAGGTAATGCTGATATGGCTGCGCATTACTACTACTGTTGTGGGTCGATGACATCATTCTGATGCAAGTAGTGCGGCTGATCAACTTTTATGCTAGCAATCTGAGAGATGGACGATAATCACGATGATAGATCAACTTTTGATCGTAAGTCTATATACATTGTGAAAATTGAGAAATTGAAACCCCCCCACCCTACGGCTTCTCCTTATTCGTGAGGCATATTATTAAAACGTTGTAGTCTTTTTTTTTTCCTATATATATATATATATATATATATATATTTGGACCGTTAAGCTGGAATTAAATCAAAAACGGATGTTAAAATGATGTTTGAGTGTTCTCAAGCAAAGAAAAAAATGTATTTAGACTTTTTAGGACTTATTGCAAACAATGTCCATATTTACACCAAAACTTTAAAAACGGTACAAATTACATGTCACATGACAATGCATTTCTCTTTGGTTTTTGAGTCGCTTTTCTGTGCAGCGCCAGCGTTTCTGGAGACCTGTGGAATTTTGCAAACCCCTTTTAATTAATCTAAATATACTAGTCAACCAAATACTTCAAAAGCAGAAGCATAAAAAAACATATTACATGTGGGGCAGTTAAAACAAATGACACTCAGCTTTACCCAAATATGAGAGAACGACGCAACTTGACCCAAAGCAGTACGACACAACCAAGAATAGTTCCTGAACCCGGGGACTTTGGAGATGGTGACAATAATCTCATAACACACTTCCAACGTGAGACTACTACTGATGGGTAAAGTAATTTACCATTTTTAATCCCCAAGTGCAAATTGTCCTACTAACACTAAAAGAATAAAATCCAAATAGCAGGTAGCACCAACCTTTACCAAATATTAAAAGCTGAATGCAGTTTGGAACATAATCAAGTGAAAGAAACTACGATATGAGGTTGAAAAGCACAAACCTGAGGACCAGTGACAAGCCTCGAACGACCACCAATAGATGACTGTTGAGAATGTTGTTGTTGTTGTTGCTGCTGCTGCTGCTGCTGCTGCTGCTGATGTTGCTGCTGTTCAAACTCCTGCTGTTGAAGTGCTATTGCCAGTTGCAAATCAGAACTGCCAAGGTCATGCATAAATAAAGGATTAGTGTAAACAGAAAAGAAATAATACAGCCAGTTGGATTGTCATTTCATTCAATTAAAAACCATGAAGAAATTAAGATTGCAGTACCAATAATCAACACTAACAAGGGTCACCCAGCTTTAAGACCATGAACTGATTACAAGTCATCCACCTGAGTTGATCGGAAAAAGTTATATAGTTAGTTTGTTAACTAGTCCGGTATGGTCACAAGACATTTAGTTGTTGTCGGGACTTGTTACTCATCTAATTTTAAGTTTTTATTTGATACTCATCTCATTAAGGCCAACAAGAAATTTGATAATCTTGGAGTTTCAGCCACTTCCAGCTGATCTAAAGCAACTCTGCCAAAAAACTTATCAGTTTAAGATTAGTTTCACCAATTTTCAGGATTTTCATAATTTCAGGTGTGTCCAGTCCACTCATGACAGATTTCGGTGTGGTTCACTAGTTTCAACTGAAGCCAATATTAGATAATATATCATTTTAAATAATATATCACTTCATATCATGTATGCCACTGGCACAGTAATGGAATGTAAGATAAGCACTGATGAGCAATGTCTCGTATGAAATATGAAACAGAGGTATACAACACTAAACCATGCCTAAAGCACTTCAATCGTTTGTTAAAAGCATTTAAGTGGTTGATCCATGACTTTAACACAATGACAAACATTTTAAGACATTTGTGGAATGAAATCATGCAGGTGTTACATTTAGTGCTAATAATTCCAACATCAATATCAGCTCGATTTGCAAAATGTGGTTATGTTACATCCAGAAACCTAGAATTCAATATCTTCTTTAAGTAACAGGTCCTCGAAATTTCTAATATTACTTCCGAGCTCTCAGCGACTATAGGTTGCTTCAAATAATTTTCTAATTTATGTGAATAAACTTTAAGCCTTTGAGCATACTGTAGTTCATGTAAACATGAGAGACAAACAGGCTAGGTTGAAAGAGAATATAAAACTTATGCTATTGTTTTTAGGGTCAAGGTCCATTTTAACCTGTGTGGTTTTGGTCATGGACCACTTAAGCTCTTATGATTTACTCGTGTCTAAAATAACCCTTACATTTTAAAAAACATAACATATAAGTCCCTCCCGTCAAGTCTGAGTTAACATACGTTAAAGTCTGCTTACGTGGCATACTGACTCACAATAAACTATTAATATAATGATATGTTTAATTTAAGTTTTTAAAAAAATTAAGATCCATTTTAGCTCTTGTGATTTTGGCCATGAATCACTTAAGCCCTTATGATTTACTCGTATCTAAAATAACCCATATATTTTCAATAACATAACATATAAGCCATTCCCGTTAAGTTTGAGTTAACAAACGTTAAAATCTGCTTCCGTGGTATACTAACTCACAATAAATCATTAATATAATGACACATGTAATTTAAGTTTAAAAAAGGATTAAGGTCCATCTTATCGAGGAAGAGGACGAGCTCAAGATGGTGGTCGCTTCCACGATAGCGCCTCCTCCCGCCTTTGATGGTAGTCTTAATTTTTTTTAAGCTTAAATTACATATATCATTATATTAATGATTTTATTATGAGTCAACATGTTACGTAAGCAAACCCTAACGTTCGTTAACTCAGACTTAACAAGAGAGGCTTATATGGTATGCTTTTGAAAATATAAGGATTATTTTAAACACGAATAAATCATAAGGGTTTAAGTGATCCATGGTCAAAACCACAGGAGTTAAAATGGACTTTAACTCTTTTTTAAACTTAAATTACACGAATCATTATATTAATGATTTATTGTTAGTCAGCAAGCCATATAAGCAAACTAACTTTTATTAACTCAGACTTGACGGGAAGGGCTTATATGCTACGCTTTTTAAAATGTAGTTATTTTAGACACAAGTAAACCATAAGAACTTAAGTGATCCATGATTAAAAACATAGGAGCTTAAATGAACCTTAACCCTTGTTTTTAATATGAACTTGAGAAACATAACCATTGATGTGAAACCATATTAAAAGGAAAAGGTACATGAGTAAAGAATTCTAACATATAGAATTGTTGTCTTACTAATTATATTATTCCATAAAATCTTCAAATCATGGCTACAAGAAATTGATCAGATGTAATTGCTTTATTTTTAAAAATTGCTTTGCCAATATAACAAAACATAAAACTAAAGCTTTGCCCTAGTATCTTAGTAAGAAGTTCCCCCTACACTCGTTATCACTGAAAAATGTCATGAAATTCTTGTGAATCAACTACCATATATATTTATATATAATGGCTACTACCATCAACTCCATATATATTTAATGGTTTAAGTTTGTCAATAGTATAAAACTCAAAAGCCTAAAATAAGTTGTTTCTTTTTGACAGTAAAATCTGCTCATACAAGTCAACCAAATCCTACAAATCAGAATAAAAAAGAGATGTGTAAATGCGAGTATACGACCATCCATCACAAATGAATAACATCATCAGAATAAACCAAAAAAGATATTCACAGTTAAAATGCACAGTTATATGATATAAATATGCAATTTTGACATAGATACCCTTGAAGTTACCATGGTCTCAGTTAGTGTAGGAGTTCCATAGAGATTTCCAGTGAAACTTTGATATATTAGCCACACACCCTCAAAATCCCACCATCAAAATCTCATCATTCAAACACTATTCTCCAAATCCCATGATTTAAGTTCCCAAGTCCATTAGCAATTTGATATCTTAAACTAAACACTCTCTATATCCCACCATACAAATTCTGGGATTCATTATCCAATGGTATCATAGGCAATTCTGGGATTCTCAACTGCTTAAAATTTCCTATTAAGAAATTGCTACTTAGAATTTGGACACTTATTGGAACTTTTGATAAATATCAAAATTTCATACCAAATGGGACCTAAAAGTAGGATTTTTAATACCGTTCCGTATCGTCCGATACAGGCGGTACGTACCGGTCCGCTAGCTGACTAGCACGCAGACCGCCCACTATCGGGTGGTATTAGCCTAGCTGCAGCAAGGGGAGGCGAGGAAGAAGAGGGCATTTGAAGAAGAGAGAAGCATCAAGAAAGAGGGAGAAGCATTGAGAAAGAGTACCTCAAAGTCAACGATGCGCCGTCACCAACGTCTCGATGAACCTGAGCCCATCGAACCTCGGTGTGAACTTGTCTTCCACGCCCTTTCTCAATCCCGATTCGACGTCCCCCTCCCTCGACGATCCCGATCTAGGAGGTAACGACGAGGAGAGTCGTACCTCTTTGGAGGGGGAGCTGGCGGGGATCAAGGGAGGTAACAACGAGAGCAACGGAAGAGGCAGCCGCGAGGAAGATGGCGAAGACCCCGGCCTTCATCTCCAAATAGTCTCCTTCGTCCACTACTTCCACACGGAGAATCTTCCGATATCGTCTTTCTTCTCCCGACCTCTTAGACATCGAAGGTCGCACACGAGGCGACGAGGAAAAGAAGGACGAGGCGACGACGATAAGGCGACTGCTCAGTATGTCATATTTTCTTTATATCTTTATATATTGATTTTTCATTTTTATATCTTTTTATATATTAATTTTATATATTTAATATCGCTCGATACTAGAATTGATTTTTATATTTTTTTCTAGATGTACTACTTGGTATATCGTATCATACCATACCAAGCAAAGCTCAGTACACCGATACGATACGAAATTTTAATCCCTGCCTAAAAGTTTCACGCTTCCTAACAACTTTGAAAGAAGTACTTCTGAATAAGCAACCATGCACAAAACAGACTATAACATTCCCAAAAATAATAATAATAGATAATTAAATACAATAAATATGGAAAATTATAATTTCTACACTTGTGAGATAACCTTTATTCACTTAACCAACTTAGTGTTGAAATCACTACAGTGGATGTAACGAAGACTAGGTATGTTAGGTGTAGTCTTAGAGACCGAAAAGAAACACAAAATCCCTAGGGGGTATTCCAGATGCTATTTAAGCATGTCAGGGTGAATAAAAATAAATCTAGATGGAGTAAAAGCCCTCCTTAAGAGGCATTTCTTGCTTCCCCTTCAATCATTTGTTATTTTAATCTTTTAAAAAAGTTTGTGTGTTTCTTTTGCTTATATCTGCTAACAACCCATTTTGATGGTTGAAAACATGATAACTCTTCAAGTGTCAATAAGAGCAATTACAGTGACATCATGTCACAATTGTGAGGATATTTTGAAGGATTAGCAACTTTGGAGAGATGACATTTGAACATGAAGCAATGAAAGGAGCAAGAATTATTGTATACTACTTTCTTCATAAATGCTATTTGTTGTCATTGGTCTCAGCTTCTTGTTCAGACAGATTGATGGTAGGAAGACATTGTTCCTCCCTTGAGTCACTAAGGTCTCTTGTGATAAATCTATCCATTTGCAAGTAATGTAATAAGGTTGTGATCCAGGTTTAGTTGAGAACTATATGCTTTAGTTTCTAGGTTATCCTTGATTGCCATTTAAATTTATATCAATAAACTTCTATTTGTTAAAATTTGCAATCAGCAGGCTTCAACTCAATTCTTGTCTTCACATAAAGATCGAAGCATACACAGTAAATCACAAGACATAAAGTAGTTAGAGATTAGTTATTTTTAAATGATCTTGTAATGATCTTTCCTGAACTTCATGAGTTCAGTTTCCCATGATCTTACTATATATGATCACAATAAGTGATTGCTAAGCTGCAGAACATAGCATGCTCCACAGCTGGTGACAATAGTATCTACTCCAAAACCATTTCCAGTAGCTGGTGAAGGCAGTGTACCTTGAAATTGTGAACATTGTGGTTGATCATGAAGTGCTCAGGAGGGATGCACAATCAAGAAATTGCAGAAGAAGCTTATAGAATAAGCACTTATTGGGACTTATTCTGCAAGATGCAATTGCTCCAAATTCTAAATTTACTTACCTCCTCGATTGTAAGTATGAATAATTCTAAACAGATGGAACACTTGTTCTCCAGACCAAGTATTCTAATCGCAAGAGATACAAGAAATACCATGTGGTATGTACTAGTCTGATCAGAGACCAGGTTGTAAACCAGGTGATTCTGATCAGTATCTTCAGATAAAGCAAAGATAGGCAGCTGAACTGATCCTGAATTATATAACAGACTGATATCATGATGTAGCACTTACAAATAATGATCTAAACCTTCTTTAATTTAAACAAAACCTGTCAAAACTCTAATATAACAAGTTGTGATTCTTCATAGGAGAAACAGGTTGAGACAACACCGATAACATGTGGAGTGGAGATGAGGAAGAGAGTGAGATGCGGGAGGCTAGGGCCAGGTCTCTTCTCACTTGTTCAAAGACAGCACCAACGAGGAAAGCAAGGAATGGAGGAAAAAGCTAAGAGGAAGAAGACAATAATCAAAAGGCATGTTCCTTCCCCCTTTCTCTTTTCCTGTTTTACTGAATTTCATCATATTTTTATTTTAAATTTTATTTTACTTCCAAATCAGACGGTATGCTGGTACCATACTAATCTGACCAGTGGTTAAGATATTGCCATTAAAACCAACTCCTTGTTCCAGATGATAGGTGGCCAATGGAAAGGATGACCTCTGCTGGTTTAAATGATACAACTTAAAAAGCACATGTGAGCCAAGAAAGAATTGAGCATCTCATAGGTTGTAAAACTCTAACTAAAAAAGTATCTATCCATAAAGGTGTAGCATAGTTATCCCTACAAGATTTCTACAATAAAGAAAACTAAAGCATAAACATTATAACTACTTAAAACTTCATATCAATTTTTCTCTAGTGATGACCTCACTCCTCTGCTTATGTAGGCCATAAGCCATATAAAAGAATAAACCTAGAGTACTAATACAAATTTACTAATCCTAGTAATTAAACCAAACTTAAAATAAAGGAATCAAAGCTAGCTTCATGTTTCTAACAATTCAATAAATGTTGCCCCTTCAGACAACCAAGATCATGTCATATGACTAATACGGACTTCAATACCTATAGGAATAAAAAGAGTTCGAATTACAGTTATACCCAATATTAGCAAATGGTAGAAAATGATACCCTAATTAAATTAACTAATATTGATCTGTATTGGATCTTAGACTTCAATACTTTTCTACAAATACATAAAGCATCACCTAGTAAAATTTCAAAAGGAAACCAGTTCAATTTCCTCATGCAACTTATAATCAAACATATGCTACTACAGACATCTAACAGATGTATTTCCAAACAAAACTAAATTTAAAAGTACAAATACATACTTAAAAGCCGAACTCGAGGGACCTGTGCTCTCAAGTGCTGCTAGATAATCCTGCAAATTGAGAAAACAATTAATCAGATATATATATTCAAAGATTTTGATCTACTGACAGTGCTAATACATACAGCTGTACTCGTCATAGCACTTTGTTCATTCCACGAGTCACGGACTTGATTGTCAGCCTTAAATTCCATAAAATTACCAGTCATGAAAACTGTGTCCCCATTGACCTTAAGGATACAAACAGAAGAAATCAACAAAAAACCATTGTAAAGACCATAATGAATTCAGGCAAAATACTTCAATTCAAAATTTGTTAAGCTAAGGTAATATTAATGAGCAAAGCACACTACATCAAAGAAGAAAAAGGAAGCTGTAAGCACCAAGGATTGAAATTTTGTACCGTATTGGAGTTTTGAGATTCGTTCGGTATGGTACAGTACTGTATACTGAGTAGTACATTTCGATATCCCGCTCGGTATATATATAAGTAGAAAAAAAAAAAAGGCTGATTGCCTCATCGCCCTTTTGGTCCGTGGGGAGAAGAAACTAAGGTTTCTTCTCCCCACGTGGGTAGAAAACCGACGCCTCGTTATATATATATATATATATATATATATATATATAAAAGTAAAAAAAATCATTTTCTGCAATGTCACCTCAATGACGTCGCCTCTTTTCTGCCCACGACGTTGCCTCTCTTCTTCCCACAATGTCGAGGATTCTTCTCCCTACACGAATGAGGTGAAGTCGCCGACAAACGAGGAGGGAGAACGGCGCCGATCTCCAGATTCTCCTCTTCTTCCTTCTCTTTCTTCCCTCAGTTAATACCACCCTTCTCCCTCTTCTTTTTCTCCCTCGGTCACCACCCGATTTAGGACGATAACAGGACGGAAACAACCCCAATCAACGGTACCGCCCGATAGCGGTCGGTCCGTATACCAGTCTATTGGTGGACCGGTACGTACCGCCCGATACGGGTGGTATTATTCAAAATTAAAATCATTGGTAAGCACGCATCAACCAAACATCAAATAGAGCATACCTCATTCAGCTTTTCCCAAACCAAATCTGGCTGGTTCATATAACCTTGATCAGTAGCCAATAGATACAGATCACCATTGAACTACACAACAAGTACAAAATTTGTAAGAGATCCCTCAGTATGGATTAAATAAATAAGAATTTCACAATCTTATCCTGTTACAAGTAAAATGTACATAATCAATACAAATCAAAGAAATTAAAGAGCAGACATACATGATCCACTTTATCATTTTACCTTGAACATAGTGCTGAAATGATTATTTCGGAAGAAAACACAGAGTTCTCTCTCCTTAAGGCCTTCTTGCAAACAGAACAGCCTGCAAAAACAGTCTTTGAACAATATAAACTCCAATCACATTTTCATTGCATAAGAAAATAACATGCACATTAGAAAGCGATGACACTTCACCCGTAAATTGTCAATTGGCTTGCATTATGTTCCAGAAAATTCTTTATAAGTTGCCCTAGAAACAAATACAACAGATAATTTTCAAGGATTTTTTGTCAGCATTAAAGGAGTCATAAGAACCCCCAATACTAAACAAGAAGCTTTCAATAAGGCCCAGAAATTGTCTTACAATGCTTGTGAGCAACCTCATCACTTGTATTTGCAAGGTGCCTATTCTCTTCTGTTTGTTCAGCCTGTTCAGCAAGAACCATCTCACCTTCATAGACTGGTTCCCGATCTGCATAGATAGTTAGTCCAGATTCAAGGATACATTCTTCTCCTTCATATATCGGCTCACCCCCAGGACATGAAGTGACAACCTCAGAAACATTTGAAAGCTCTTCAATTCCATTTGAGGATTGCAAATTGTATGGTGAAGCTTTGTTTAAAATATCAGTGGAATTTTCATGAATTTGAGAGTTGCAATCTCCAGAGCAAGCTTTTGAGATAGACTCATCATTTGCTGAAACAATCATCAGGTCCTTGTAACTGCAATACCTGTCTGAACCACCATTATCAGGAGACTGGAAATTTGTGGCCTGGTTGGGCATTACCATATCAATTTCCTCTGATTTATTAGATATATCATAAATTACAGATCCTTCATGGCCTGTCTGACACGTATCGTTCCCAGCAACAACATTGGAAAGCACAGAACCATCTTCTGCAAACACAACACCCTTGCAATCAGCAGATGCATTGCATTCTTGCAATGCAAAGGAATCTGAGTGGTTGCTTTTGTTACAATCATCTCTGGCTTGTTCCCCAAAAGTATCAGCACAATTTCCAGCACAAGATCTCTTATCATTTGCATCTAAACCAAGAGATGAATCACTCAAACCACCAACAGATGATACAGAAGCACTAACAGGATTTGAAACTTCATCCCTTGAGAGATTTAAGACCCTCATCAGCTCCTCTTCTTCTTGGATATCACCTTTCCCTTTTCTTTGATCGTCAAGGACTGGAACCTGATGATCATCAAATGATCTACCTCTTGAAAGGTTTGGTGAGGGAACTCCTAAGGTAGCAGTTGTAGCTGCAGCAAAATCAACACAATCTTCTTCTTCTTCACCCCTACTATCTCCTTCAGATCTTTTTGTTTCAAAAGCAACAAGCTCAGCAACTAGAGTATTGTACGACTTTGACCCAATTGCAGCTGCAGTATCAGTGTCCTGAGATACAGCATAGATAAGTTAAATGCCTTTGCTAGCGATTCATCTATACTAACAAAGGCTAAACTAGTCAGCATAACAACTGTACGCTCAACTTAGAGCCCAAATATTGACAACTAAATACCAAAAATAAGGGTCGATTTATTTGAACAAAAGAGGTATAGAATTAATAGGGCAAGTGCTCGAATATAGGGTGAAAGTTTTTAAATTAAAAAAATTCAAGTGCAAAGAAAAAAGGGATGAATATGAAAAATATAAAAATTATAAACTCAACGAAACAAAAAACGATCAAAGTTGAATAGCACCATAGATTCAATATAAAAGAACAGGCACAAGAAACAATGTAGTGAATATCAATGCTGAAGCATTGCAAGCTTAAGTGTAAGTAAGAGGAATAATGGCTTATATTAAGAGGACATGTAACAACCACAGAAATCTTGGAGAACAAAGACCCTTCTTGACATATTCTAAGCATTGTTACAGATATTAAATTGAACTTTTTGTAGAATACACAATCTCTCCTATCTTTAGAAGGTAACACTGTTGCTAGGCTTGCTAATTTTGCCATCCAATCATTGGAACAGGATCTTGAATTGTCTATCGCTCCTATCTGCAGTTTTTGTTATGCTCCAACAAGAGGGGCTTAGGATGTATGCATGTAGTTAAGTAAAATATTTACCTTTTATTGGAAAAAAAGGTTAATGTGGATTCTATTTTGACCACTGTCCAATATATGTTTTACTTCTCATGCTCAACCACAAACAGTTTGGAATCCTCTACAACTTTTGATTTGACATAAGAACTTGTGAGCAGCTTATATTTTTATTAAAGTGGTGTCTCTAAAAAATCTCTATAACCAGTTTAACAACATTAAAAATATATAGAAATATCAGATTCCTATGTTTAGTATACCTCCAATCTTTTGTCTTAATTGATCACATCAAATATCCATCATTGTGCTATCATTATTGATTTGGTTCGTATTTCTAGCCATCACATCCAATTTGTATCTACATCCACCCCATCCAGAATTCTATATATGCCACATGTCATATTTGATTAGGATTTCATTTTGAACAAATAGTGTCAACATCTAGTGTATATCAAATACACAAACCAGTATATTCATATCTGCTCATTAGAAGTGACTAAAAATTTGTGTTTTTTTGACTACTTGTTCCATATTGTATCTGTTTTCATCCTTGATGATAAAGATGCAAGTAACAAGAAGTATGAAAAGAAGTGATTCTTTAAATAAAAGGTACCCATTGATAGATAATGGCCCATATTAGGCATGATGCATCCCACAAATAAAGTGAGTAACCAAACCATAAATAATAGAAAAGAACATGATTAATACACAATCTACGCTATGTACACTGGAAGAGGCCTGATAAACAAAAGAAGAAGAATAATAAAGAGAACAATCACATTTGGTATGCAGGAACAAAAAGAAGCACTTGAGAAGTAAGGTCCAAGATCTTTCGATCTCCCAAAAGTTGATATTACTTAGGTATTTTTAACAAAAATGTAAATCAACTTATCTTCGAATGTAAGAGATCAGAAACAGGGAAGTAAATTCAAAGGATTAGTCAAGAATTTAGAACAGGCAAAGAACTGTATATAGACCAAAACTATGAGAACCACAACAATTAGAATGTAGCAGCATAGGAATAGAGATTGTCCTTGTATGTTTCTCCCCTCCAAAAAAATAAGAAAGTTTTACCAAGTTCTCTTATATTTTTTATATAGATTTTTTCGGTTCAAGAGTAGCATAGACATCATGCTTGTTCTTCATGTAAACAAACAGCCACATAACTTGGTTATTCCATGTATGCCATGTGCTTGGTCACACAAGGAATATCCCTAATGTAACTTTCTTAATGCACATCAGACATGCTATAAACAAATATTAAGAAGTTGAACTTGAGAAAATCATTTTCTACAAACATGAATTAATGCCTGATACTGGTCTTAATTTTACCAAAAATGAACTTTTGATAAAGAACAGGAGGCACTGTATCTACTTAATCAGATAACTCTCCAGCATGTACACAAAATCAAAGCAAAAGCAAGTCAAGTACATCTCTCATGAGCTGTAGAACTTTGAACTGCAATACAATTCATTTTAAAGCTTGCAATTCAAGGTCTTAATTTAAAAAAATAAAAAAAAGGGAATAGAACCAAGATCTCTGGATATATCAATCAAAGATAATGTCTACTAGCATGCGCATCCAGAAAATGTACAAAAAAATGTACACCAGTTCACTGATAAATAGCACTTAGATCTACACATTCATAAAACATTTTTCAAAATAAAATTTCAAAATTACTTATGTTAACTGCTTAGTAAACTAACGGCTCCTTCAAGGATACCCAGAGAATCAATGAGCCAGAAAGACTTATTTTTTCTTCGCCTGGTATTGTCAAATCTATGAAGCAGAAATCCAAACATACAAAAATGGAGACTGTAAAGTCAACAACACAAAAGAAAATGCAATAAAAAGCAAAGTATGAGAAATGAGAAGTGAATCAAGAATATTTGGCAGTATGCTTACAGAAAAATCTGGAATAGTAAACAAAGATAACCTTCAACCATCACCAGTAATATGCCTCTTGCATTTATCATCAGTTTTCAACAGGAAGATGGAATGAAATTACATTTATGGCGCATGAAAAGCTCACCAGAAGTTAAATGTTCAAGATTCTAATGCAAAGGCATGCACTCCACTTCCACACATCATGGTAGCAAACCAAAATAACAAATGCAAAGGCATGCACTCAGCATAGCCCAAGCACAAACAAAAATGATGCACATGACACTGTTTCTGAACTCAGAATCCGATACAGTAGTATCTTTAATATAGTTATCCTTTCTTCCCAAAGACCATCTGGTGATTTCGTAATTAAAATTAAACCTGATGATGTGCTCTTCTATATTTCAAGCAATTTAATTTGATTTACGTTGAAATGAGCTTACAAAAAGATCAAAACTTGTTAACATCGACTTTAAGCAGATCAAATCAAAATTTTCCATTTACCGAACACTCCACTAGGTAGTTTTTATTTTTACAATTTTAATTGAATAAGAAATAAGCAAACTTATAGTCTGATATTAGGATTCAATATAACAAGAAGGTACGATGATGATGGGTATTCCTCCACATCCTGAATCAACAACAATGATGGGGTTTCCTGTTACGATGTATCTGTTGCACCAAGAAAGCACCTCTCAGACGTTTGTGTTACTCAACACCATATCCATCGGGCAAAATCGATAATATGAAGCATTTGATACACGTACTTTTCTGTGTCAAACATACATGAACTACCAAAAATTTGACCAACCTGTACTTAATGGATATTGAATCTAAAGAAAAAAAAAGTATTAACATGTTTACTTGAAAAAGAGACTTGCACTGCAAAGCATGAAAAAAGAGAATATATGATAATAGATTCAGTATGATATCAAATAACAAGAATAACTGAAATGAGACAAGAATAAGAAAATGTTATGCACAGTAATTCAGAATATCTAAGGAAAGATGGTCCTGCATGAGTAATTAATCAAAACAAAAAAAATCATATCTACTTCAAAATTTGTCAATCATCAACTTATAGGGATTTGAAATGGTTTATTCATAATGTGAGAACATGATATTGTTACACTATCATGACATGAGTCAGAATAACATAGCACTAAATTGCGAATAAGCTATTCTATGGATGACATTCAAAATGCAGATGAACACAACAGATAATGAAAAAAGCCATCAGGTGAGGATATTAAACATTTTAAGCATAGCATTTTTTCTAGCATATATTTTTCTGAAAACGAATGTCATCAAACCATTATGTCAAGCAGAAAGGAACCATAGTTTTTTAGGTGTATAGCAAAAAGAAATAGGTAAGCAAATAACTCACAGCAAACAACAAAATACCAACATGGACCAGAGTGGCATGGAAGGTTACCTGGGGATCAACAATCCAGCCATGATACAGACCAATATCTAGGAGATCAAATATGGCGCATTCCCGGGTAAACTCAAAATCATTAATCCTACATAATCAAACGCAACTAGTAACATGTGATTTCATAAATTTGACATCATAATTTTTCATAAAAAAATAATACAGATAAAAACACAAGGGTTACAATTTCATATGGTCAGTAAGAACCAAAACTGAGGGCAACATGGGAACGCACTTCCTAAAATGCAGATTTACATCGATCCCGGTCGCAAGACGAGGCAATAGGTCAATTGCATCAGAAATGTTCTGCCGCTGATTGGTGACATAGCCATCATCCTTGTCCTGAATGCAAGAATCAAAAGAATAGTTACACCAAGACTTGACTACAAACCAAGATTCTTGTAGCTGAAAATGGAAGATACAAACCTGCACGTTGCTGTTGGAATCGATCAATCTTTCAGCGACAAGAGAGAGCAACTTCTGCAGCGAGACCTCCGACGCCTCCAAGCTCAAACTGAGATTATTCCTCAGCAGCAAAACATTACCTACAAACAGCAAGAAAACATACCCGGATCAAACATCCCAAGAACCATCAAATTAGGTCAATCAGACAAGAAACTTCCAAGAAAGTCAAAGCAACGCCGCATTCGATCGCTTGCGGAGGAACCGGAGGGGGAGGGGAAAGGGCTTACAGATTGCGAGGAGAGGACAGGGGCCGTTGTCGTTCTGGAGCACGATTGGAGTGGCGCGGCCGAGAAACTGGACGACCTTGGTCTTGTAAAGGATCTCCTCCGCCCCCTTCCGCTGCTCCTCCGCCTCCATCACCACCGCCTCGATTTCCTCCTCGTATCACCGGCCGAATCCCTAGCCCTTCCTCTCCACCAACTAAACCGTACAGCGGAGAGGGATCGAAACAACAAGAAGTAACAACAGCTCGGAGGAATTAAAAATGGAAACCCGAACCCCCCCCTCTCTCTCTCTCTCTCTCTCTCTTTCTCCCACTTCTTTTTCCTCTATCTCGGAGCTGCAGGGAGAGGTAATTAATTATAGAAGGGGAATTTTGCAGCTCGCATCTGGCCGACGCGATTGTGGCCGTCGGATGCCGGAAGTTCGTGACGCGTTGCGACCGACGGCTGTCATCCAACCGTCGAATCATTGACGAAAGCGAAGGGTGGTGTGGGCGTGGCATGCAACATCGGAGGATATTAAAAATCCTTGCTACCCAATTCCAATCGGACGGCTCATAGGAGAAACACAAGCAGGAAAGCGTACATGGTACGCTCAAGATGCGACTTTGACAATGGCAATTAGAGGCATGCTTGCAGAAGATCCTTGCTTCTCTTCGCTGTTAAGCATACGTTGCGAGTTTGTGCCCTTTTTTTTTGCAGCTTCCAGAATTGTTAGTCGTCGACCGGAGAAGAGGCTCTATTTATTGTCGCATTACGGTGGTGGCTACTCCAATCAAAATTCGACATGCGAATATCCGAATCATCAAAACGTTACTGCTCAATCAATTCATCCGAACCGGTTCTGGAACCGGTCCGGTCCCGTTGTTAAATTATGAGAAAAAAAAAAATCAAACCGGTTCATTTTTAATTAAAAACAATTTAAAATATCAAAATATAATTTAAAATAAAAATAGTATTTTTGTTAATAATAAATTGTCGATTTGAATCGATGAATAGCCCATTTTGATTCTCAAAAATCAGGGATTTTAATTAAATCATCTGGATTTAGTTCCCATTCATCATGAAACTGATGAACTATTAGACTGAAGATTCTAATTCGATTTGAATCGAATTGTAATTAAGATTAGTCTAAACACCCAAAAAAATATTTAATAAATATGAACATTTTGACACTTTATATATATATATTTATTTATTTATTTATGATAATTGCATAGTTTTTATCCACCATGTATGTGTTTAAGCATATTATCATTATGTTATTGGTTTGAGTCACGCCCTCACCTTTACATACATCATCAACACATTTAAGTTGTGGCTTTTGGCAACAGCTCATGCACTAATTTTCCTTTTTATAATGAGTGCAACATTTGTATATGTTATTCTTTTAGTTCTGAATATAGATATTAAACTTTACAAAACTCAATGGCAGAAGAATATATTTATTTTTATCAGGATTAAAAGGTATTTTAAGATTCTTAATGAAAGAAATTCTAATATGATAAGTGCTCGTGCACGAAGAAAATGACGATCAGGTTTATTTCTCTAATAAATACCTCATATATCTATAGATTTTGATGGGGAAGAATAAGATATGAGAAACATTTTGAGTGTTTATGAATATTTCTCTAATATATCTAAAGAGGGTGTTATGAGAAGTTTTTAAAAAGAGCGAGAGAAATATATATAGTTAAATTTTTTGAGATTCATATAAGAGAATATATAAAGAAAATTTATAACTTAAGACTAATTTAATTTTTTCTATAGATATAAGTAAAACTTATGGAAGTATATTAAATCTTATGTCGACTTTTTAAATTTTTTAATTTTAAAAATCTTTTCTTTTTTTCTCAATCTTATGCAATTAAAATAACATAATTTATTGTTACTTTGCAGCTAAGGCAGGTGACAACTTCTATTATTAAAATACTTACCAACCAAGGCAGGTGGCATCTTTATCTTTTCAATTTCGTAATTAAGGATAGATTAAAATAGTAAATAAATAAGATAGTAAAAAAGAAATAAAAAGTTTAATTTCTAAGCAAATGCACTTGTACTTCACAAGAGACTATTATGTTCTCTTTAACAACATCTAAACAATAGGATGGGAAAAGTTCTTCTATGCTGGTGTTTAAATTTGATGCAGAGCTAATTATTTAGATGTTAAATATGGAACTATTGAATTGTATAAGGAGTCTTGGGTTTGACTGTATGTTTTCAAGCATATAAATTTTATTATATTTTTTTGGAAAGAAACATGAGTATTTATTAACTGGTTAACAAGTTTTATCCCTTTCTTCCTGTCCTGTTCCTTTTGTATTCGTAGGATCTCATGACCGATAGCACTTCATCAATTTTTTAATGCTCCTCCGATGAGGATGGCTTGTTGTGTACTAAACCTTTACAGTAATATATTTTTTTGAATCATCTATGAGACTCTTTTGGAGGCAAGCGAGCAGGATTTGATTGGTAGTTCAGCTCATTGATCAAGTCTTCTCATGTTCTAACTGGGGTAAAACCCCTTTAGCAGAAGTTTTGCTTGAAGGTTAGATGATGGAGCTTCAGCTGGAAGCATGTGGATTGCAGTATGCACACCTGCAAATCCAATGCTCACACTTGTGTGTTTCATTGCTAACTAGCAGCTACTAAAGCACAGAGCTGTCCACTGGACCGGTGCAGAGGCTCTGATGATGACTACTGGGGAATGTCATTATTTCAGTGTGTAGTTCACAATGGTTATTTAGTCTGTGAGACTGCTGCCGTAAGGACAAGACTTGCGAATGATCATTTATATAATTTTATTAGTCGAATAAAAATTTAGAGATTTATAGAGTAACTATGAATTATATTAGAGAACGATGCCAGTGATAATCGGATCATATACATAAGAATCTTTAGGTATAATTGAACAATAAAAAATTATGTAAGAAACTGATATCAGTTAAATTAATCCAACTTAATTTAGATTCGTGTGCATAAGATAGATCTATACGAAGATCAAAATCAATATTAGATAGGGTTAATAGTCCCTTCAAGATTTAAATTAATAATAAAATGAAACAGTAGGTGGTGTGGATAAACATCGATTGAACTATATTTTTATGACATAATGAATCTTTTATAATTGGTTTAGTTTGAAAAAATGTTTTATAACATGAGTAGAATATTTTTAGGATATTTTATATTTATGATTTGGTTATCGAATGGGGCTCCCATCGCCTAAATTGTCACATGTCCAACATGGGAATAAACATTTCTTCTATCAAATTCATACTTTTCTTTCTCTAACCAGTTCAAAAGTTTATATATATATATATATAGCTAATGGTACATCCTTGTATTTTGAATGAACAAATCACAAGTCCATCAATATCTCACTGAGTGCTCCAACTTGACCAGTCTACCAAGAAATTACTAAAATGGTTTATCAACTTCCGATACTGCACGTATTGCAATTTGCTCTAATATAACTCTAAATAAAACAGGAAGATAAATTTGCAGCAGAGATCCAAATGGTAGGAGATGTTTTCCTGCTGAAGACATTGAAGGATTCCTCATCAGACACTTGGGAGGGAAGCAACGTTGCTTTGAGTTAACATCACTGAGGCCAGCATTAAAGATCTCATTATGTTTTCGTTTAGGCAAAGCAACTCAAACATGAAATGATAAAATGAGACTGATGATCGCTATAACTCAAACTTTGAACTATAACTAATATATCAACAGAAGTATAAATTATATATATATATATATATATATATATATATATATATATATATATATATATATATATATATATATATATATAATCCTCATTTACTGATATGATTTGTGATGTCTAAACTTTATAAATATGATAAATGATATGCTTACATTTTTAATTTTTACGATTTAAGTACATGCTTTTCAAAAATATTATTCTTAATGTTTTATGAAATATTAATTAAGCATACATAAGTATTAGTGTTTACGTTAAGCATAATACAATAAGCTAAAGTACGTTAGCGGACTTAATATGAGATTAAGTTATAGTAATAAGAATACATATAATGATTAAAAGTGACGATTGAATTGTAATCGACTTTAAGTAAGAAAGCTTAAGTTTTAAACCTCATGTATATGGAGGATAATAAGCTACTTAGACATGAATAGAGTAATAAAAAAATAAATACAAATGTAAATTAAAAAATATTCTACTACAGGTTGAGGTATATAAGTGAGATTGAAGGATGAGTTTTGATAAAAAAATATCATTTTTGTTAAACCAAATTAAACTTAATTAAAGTTACTGTAACATTAAAATTATATTAGTTTTAAAAAAAAACTTGAAGTGATGCCTAATGGGATTGAACCTTAGACATTAAGGTAACCTCTTAAACATTTTAATCTTATTTTGGCCTCATCCTCTTTACCAATCTAATAATGTATGATTCTTTCTTTTTTTATAGTCATTCTCTCAACATTTCTCATGCAAGCTAGGAAACCCTAAATGTAAGAAATATTAAGATAAGAAAAACTCAACTCTTCCCATACTATACATGAGCTTTCAATTTTATAGATTATAAGTTGATTTTTCTAGCTACTTTTGAGTAAGATAGACTTCAAATTTACTTTTGATTTTTGGATATATTTTTGATGATTCTCTTGTGGTTCTAAAGCCACTAGTATGACCTTAATATGAGACATGCATAGAATTATTATGCTCTAAATTTGAGGTACTCGGAATCCTTTATTTTTTGTGAAGGGGTTCTGTTCAAGCTTAATTAACCCTCTTAGGTATATGATTAGGTTCTCATCTTTTGATATATTTTAAAAGATTTTCTTAGAGTTTGTGAGATTTAGAATTGAGTATGTACCATTTTTATATGTAGATTTATAAGTTTAGACTATCCCAACCTAGTTTTAGTATAACAAAATAGGTACCGGTAGAATTAGGATGATAGTTTAGCATCTAAATGATTTGATTTTAAGCTAAATTTCGATGTGTACTTAGTTTATATGTTTATTAGTTTTCTATAAAATTTTATAATAATTCAAGATCATTTGGTTAGCTAGAATAGTGAAATAAATTTTTTTCACAGAATGGTGCAATGGGTTGATTAATATTAACTAGTTCATTTAATTTTAAAATAAATTATTAAAAATTAATAATAAAATATAGATAAAATTTTAATTAAGTATAGTTTATTTATGAGAAATTTTATCAAACTTTTTCTATAGATTATTATAATAAATTATTATAAATCAATAATTCAAGAGGTAGGGTTCTTAATTAATATATCTCATAACCCTATACTCTCAATTTGATAGGTGTATCGCTCTATAGCATACTTGATCATTAAGGAACATTATCTTTCCTTGGCATCTTCATTTTTTTATTTCAATCAGTATAAGTTTAATTTACTACAAAATAGTGGCCATATTAATTATTATATGCATATGAAATGCATGTTTGGACGAATATGATCATCATGAGCTCAATGCGAATATATATATTCTATAAACATAAAATATATAAACTATGATAAAAATATCTTATATGCATGCATATATGATGATGTGTAATATAGGAGTGCACGGATATATTATAATGTACAATCCACATATATACTATGACATGTAGTGTGAAAATACATGTATATATTATGATGTGCAGTGTAACACAAGAGTACCTAATTTGCTGCAATTAGCTCGTGTGGATCTTGGTGATTCTATGGTATTCCCTATAGCCCATAATATTGTCTTATAGCTTTTAACCCAGTCCACTTAAATATGACAACACATTGGGATAGAATCATATAGTCCTTGAGGAACTATGTGAACTTTGTACTCAAGTATTCTCCTTCTTAATCTGATCGAAGAGTCTTAATCCTCTTTTCAGTTTGGTTCTCTACTTCATTCTTATACTCTTTGAATATCTTGAATGTTTCGGACTTTTACTTCATCAAGTACACATGTCCATATCTAGAAAAAATCATTAGTAAAATTAATAAAATAGGAGTAACCACCTATGGCGTGAGTTAACATGGGACAACATACATCACTATATATAAGTTACAGTAACTCAGTGGCTCTTTGTCCAGTTCCACTAAATAAAAAGTTGGTTAGTTTTCCACAAAGGCAAGATTTGCAAGTTATATATGACTCATAGTTGAATAGATCTATGTATCCATTCTTCAACAACTTTTGGATTCTTCCTTCGTAGATGTGACCTAGCTTATAGTGTCATAGGTATGTATTGTTCATCTCATCTCATTTCTTCTTGGACATACTTATATTCATTATATATGGAGCAATATCTAGCATAAATAAACTATTATGTAATGCTCCTTTAGTGATAATTTTATTATTCAGTATTATTGAATAATTATTATTCTCAAAAACTAATTTATATCCACTAACTATCAAACATGAAATGAAATAATATTTTTGATAATACAAGAGAATAAAATAATATGCATTCAATGCAATAGTAGCTTCACCAAGTAGATGTTGGGTGATCTCGCCAATAGCCACTATAGCAACTTTTGATCAATTGTCTATCTTGAAGTCCATCGCACCTCTCACCAATCTCCTAGGTCGTGTCAGACCCTACAATGAATTATAGATGTGATAAGCACTACCTGTATCTAATACCTATGTGTTATTATGAGAGTCTAAGAGACTGATCATGAATATACTTAAAGCTTCTCCAAGCTTCTGTTTCGCCCTTTCTGCAATATACTCTTTGTAGTTCCTTTTCCAATGCCCGTCTTTGCTATAGTAGAAGCACTGGCCTTTATCTTTTATTAGGTCCTTCTTAGCAACATTTGCTTTACCCGGTTTGCCCTTACCCCTATCATTCTTAAGGGACTTCTCCACCTTCCTTTTCTTTCTAGTCTCACCAGTATAAAGAATTAGCTTCTATTTTTTGACGGTACTCTCAACCTCCCTCAACATACTGAGAAACTCAAGAAGAGTCACCTTAAGCTTATTCATGTAAAAATTTATAATAAATTAAGAAAATGAGCCTGAGAGGGACCGAAGCATAAGGTTTATACATAGGTTATCCTCTAGGATCATTTCTAGACCTGTGAACTTCTCTATCCACTTAATTATCTTAAGGACATAATTTTGAATTGGTGTCTCCTTTGTCATCTTAGCATAAAAGAGATTCTTGGATATCTTATATCATTGACTTCTTCCCTGTTCCTCAGATAATTTATGAAGATATAGGAGAATGGATCTAATATCCATTATTTCATATTGTCTTTATAACTTGAGAGTCATAGAACCTAACATATAACACTAAGTAAGAGTGGAGTCATCTTTGTACTTTACATAGCAAGTGATCTCATCCTCGCTTGCCTCTTCCTCGGGCATAGGCATCACTGTGTCAAGGACATACGTGATTTTTTCTATCGTAAGAATGATTCTCAAGTTGCGATGCCAATCTATATAATTTAGACTAGTGAGGTGGTTGACATCAAGTATACCACGTACGAGATTTGAAAACGATATTTTTATAAATAAATATATAATAAAAATAAATAACATGCAGATTTTACGAAAATAAACAATTAAGATATAGACTTTTATCTTAATCTACTCCTACTATTTTCTTGTGAAACACATAACTCCCTCTAGTATGTGAATAAGAGACCCCCGACAGATCTTTAGTGGAGATCAGGATCCAATCGGTATTATGTAACCTCGTGGGACTTGACCAATCACACTAAGCCCGAAAAGGTAGGCAAGTGTTGTCGATCACAACTCTTTATGATTCCCATCCTATTCGATCTCCGAACTATCATAGCCTCGAGGGACTCGACTAACCATGATGTTTGGTTAAGTCATTACCATCGATACAAGATGAGTTTGATTTGATAATATGCCCTCAAGAGACTCGACCAAATATACCACATCCTCAGGTCACTGGTGATATCTCTATGTCATTGGCAAAATCTCGAATCACAATATATGTGAGCCTCAAGGGACTCGACCAACTCAACCTACGTCGAGAATCGATTTCTCCTTGTAACGATGGAAGGCCACATTGGTCAATCTAATTGTCTTACATTCACCGGCTTAATATTATCGAGAGAGGGGATTTTGATTCGGTCTCCTAATATGATATATCATATACATACATATTTAATATATATCTACATCGCATACAAAATATATACATATTTAGTAGGTATATAATCAATCACACATCATATGAGTAATCACACTAGATGATCATAGACCACAGCCTAATGTTATCAAGCCTGAGCTAGTGGGCCTAATCACTCATATCATAATCTATGCGTGCATCGATGCATCTCTATGCCCTCTAATCATCAATCTTGTCCTCATCGATTTTGTCGATATCTCGAAGCATCTCCATGCATCATAATCGTCCGTCTTGGTCTCGTGGGTCCTATTGTCACCTTCACACTCTCGTCGCACCTCCTCGTATAATTACAACATAATCACAAGAACGCAAACTCGATAATAAATGAGAAAAAATAGAGACATGTAGGCCCCAATAATAATAATAATCATATCACATATATACACATTATATGGTCTATGGTCATCCATTCACATCACACATCACAAGTACACATCACTATATAAGACTACTAAATAATAATAATAGTTAATTAAAATTTTTAATTAATTAATTTTTTTAAAATTCGAGATATATAAGAATTTTTTAATTTATGAAGGGCATTTATGTAATTTAGATAGAAAGGAGAAACCTTGGAATTTCTAAAATTTAAATGGGTAAAATTATCTTTTGTCCAAAAAAATCCCCTCTATGTTTCGGCTGTTGCCATCCTATTGACACCCACTAGTGCGGTAGTCGTAACTCTTTACGGTTGTCGCCTTCTCGCTGGTGGGTGACAGTGCGGCGATGCCTTGTAAGCAGGCTATCGCCTCATGTAGGGCGATCGAATGTGGCCTACCCACAGGCATTACCTTTGTAGGTGCCCTTCGGGTAGATGACCGCCAACTAGCACTACTCTTGCTTGCAAGTGGCCTACCTGCGGGTGGGGCTATTGTTTCCCGTAAGTGGCTAGCCCACGAGTGCAGCCTCAATGGGCAAGCATCTCCTCCATAACCCTTGTGCACATGCCACCTTATTGTGAGATCTGAAAACTATGTCAAACGTAGCAATAACATGTAAAACAATTCTATGCGATTGAACACAACACACATAATTTAAAAACCAATTATTCACACGAATAACCTGGCTTTGATATCACTGTTGGGAAATCTGAGTTAGCATCACATGCATAGTGAAAGAATAGAAAATAAAATCCTAAATTTTTTCACAGAAATGATGGTTTCATCATCGTGCGAAGATTGGTGTGCAAAAATAAAAAAAAACTATGCGACCAAAAAAGATGTGTTACCTAGGGAAATCATATATCCTTGAAATCTTATAAATCTATAGGAGAGGATGAAGGAAGTCAACTGTCCTCTTTCTAACAGTGATCCATATGGTAAGAGCTGCGAAGAAGCTCATCAAATCGTTGTACAATCCTCCTTTCCATGTACACCATGTTAGAATCAAGTTGGCACTAAGAGGGGAGGTGAATTAGTGCTTTCGATAAAAATGATGTTGATTAAAAGATTCGTTCGATAAAGCTTGTATATGAAAAAGCGTTTAAACTTGAAAATGTTCATAAGTGATTGAGGGTAGTGAGCAAGTAAATCAGTGGATGATGAGAATGAAAAGCATGAAAAAAATGACACAAAAAGAAAGCACATCAGATTTATAGTGGTTCAGTCATTGTGACCTACATTTACTCTCAATTCCTCCTCTATTGACACCATTGATATCCACTGACGGTCTTCCTTCAATGGGCGAAGACCAACCACCCTCTTACAACTCTTTCTCCTTTTTACATGTTTAAGAGATAACCTTTTACAAGCCTCACACCTCTCTTAGATTGATAACAAAGCTAAAGAAGGATGAGGAGGACACTTAGTACTTTTTCAACACTTTTACAATCAAAATCTTAGACTTTTATTTACACTTTTTAGACTCTTTTATGCAGGAAAGAGTGGCGTATTTATATGCCCTAATGGCTTAAAAAAAATAAAAAAGTATCTCATCCCAAGTTTTCGAGGTACTAGCGGTATCACCGCTAGTATTGGGCAATACCACTGCATGCAGATCGACATTGGGTAGTACCACTATCCAATCTGGGTGGTACGACTACCTGATAGAGCCTCGGAGATTGGGTTCTGGCGATACTACCGCTTGACAAGGCAGTACCACCGCCTGACAACATTAACTGCCAATGGTACCATTGCCCAGATCACTTGGGAGACTAAGCTTCATGTGGTACCACCGCCTAGTTTGGGTGGTGTCACCACCTAACATGGCTCTAAGTGGTTGAATGGGCCATCCAATCGGCTAAAGTTAGTCCTGTTAAAGGCCCACTTGGCTCCTAATTGAGTTGATAGGATTTCTCTCAAAACTAACTCAAATTAAAATAATAACTATAATATTTAAGGCTAAAATAATTACAATACACATAGTCTAAGTTATTCGGCAAGTCAATTGTTCAATCGAACTCTCGGTAAACTTCCGACGAATTCCCGACGATCTTCCAACGAGCTTTCGACGAACTCCCAGTGAACTTCTAGTGAGCTTTCACTACATCGTTTGATCCTTCGGTGTGTCCCCGATATCCGGCTTGATGCCCGATCATTGACTCTAACCTAACTTCGATTCTTCTTTAATCATTTTATCTTTCTCACGATCGTAGTTAGCGAAAAACTAAGAAATTCAAAAATTATATAAGAGAAATTCATGTATTAGAAAGATTTAACATGCCTAATTCTCTTCTGATAAAATAAAATTATTTCTCATTCAATGGTTTTGTAAAAATATCAGCTAATTGATATTTTGTATCAATACATTCTAGAGATATATCATGATTATTAACCTGATCTCTAATAAAATGATATCTAATGGCAATATATTTAGTTCTAGAGTATTGAATGAGATTCTTTGTTAAACATATTGCACTAGTGTTATCGCATTTTATAGGGATGTTTTTCAAATAAATTGCATAGTCTTCTAAAGTATTTTTTATCCAAATAATTTGTACATAACATGTATTGTAATATATTCAGCTTTAATTGTAGATAATACAATAGAATTTTGTTTCTTGGAAGACCAAGAAATAAGTGTGTGACCTAAGAGTTAACATGTTCTAGATGTATTTTTTCTATCTATTCTACATCTAACAAAATCAACATCGGCATAAGCAATTAATTAATTTTTTTTTAGATTTTGATACCATAATCCTAGATTAGGAGTTCCTTTTAAATATATGAAAATCCTCTAAATAGCTTTTAGGTGAGATATCCTCTAAACATATTTTAAATATATGGAAATCCTTCGGTCCAGTTGCAATCAGATATAGTAAACTACCTATCATACCCGTATAAGTCTTTTGATCAAAATTTTCTCCATCATAGTCCATATCTAACTTTATGGAAGTACTCAATGGTGTATTAATGACCTTAGAACTATCCATATTGGACTGTTTTAATAGATTTAAAGTATATTTAGTTTGACTAAAAAAAATTTCATCACTTAGTTAGTTAATTTATAATCCCAAAAAGAAAGTTAATTCACGAACAAACTCTTGGCAAAAGACTCATATAAAGACTCATTTGAAGAACAAAAAATGATATTATCAACATAAATTTGAACTATAAGAAATTTATTTTTAAAATATTTAATAAATAATATGGTATTAACCTTGCCTTTCAAAAAATTATTCTTAATTAGAAAGGAACTAAGTCTCTCATACCAAGCCCTTGGAGCTTGTTTCAAATTATAGAGAGCCTTAGATAACTTAAAAACATGATTTAGAAAAATAACATTCTTAAATCTGGGTGGTTGTTCAACATAAACTTCTTCGGAAATAAAACCATTTAGAAAATCATTTTTAACATCCATTTGAAATAACTTAAAATTATTACAACTAGCATAGGTAAGGAAAATCCTTATGACTTCAAATCTAGCTAAAAGAGCGAAGATTTCTTCATAATCGATACCTTCTTCTTAGTTGTGTTAGGATCAAGAATGACACTAGGGGGGTTGAATTAGTACAGCAGATTAAAAATGATGTTAGTTCTGAAATTTTTATACATTCGATGAAAACCGATATCGGAAATGCTTAACTTTGAAAGTATACGAAAGAGTGTAATGAGAAGGTAAAGCAAGTAAGGCAGTTTGCAGTAAAGGTAAATTGCACAAATAGAAATGCAAACCAAGTTTTATAGTGGCTCGGTCGTCGTGACCTACATCCACTCCCGATTCCTCTTCCGTCGAGGCCACAAGCATCCACTAACGGTCTTCCTTCAATAGGCGAAAATCAACCACCTTCTTACAACTCTATTCTTCTTTTAACAGGCTTAGGAGAGAACTTTCACACCCCCATAACCTCCTCTCTTAAACTTCACTAACGCTTAGAGTTTGAGAGAAGTTCACACAAGATTACAATAGCATTTTCTTTTCTTTTTGCTGTCAGTTGTGTGTGATCTAAGTAGGGATGAGAGGGATATTTATAAGCCCCAAATGGATTCAAACTTGGAGCCTAAGTTGTATATGACTCATAGCTGAATGGATCTATGTATCCATCCTTCAACAACTTTTGGATTCTTTCTTCGTGGATGTGACCTAGCTTATAATGTCATAGGTACGTATTGTTCATCTCATCTCATTTCTTCTTGGACATACTTATATTCATGATATGTGGAGCAATATCTAGCATAAATAAACTATTATGTAATGCTCCTTTAGTGATAATTTTATCATTCAGTATTATTGAATAATCATTGTTCTCAAAAACTAATTTATATCCACTAACTATCAAACATGAAATGAAATTTTTTTTTTTTATAATACAAGAGAACAAAATAATATGCATCCAATGCAATAGTAGCTTCACCAAGTAGATGTAGGGTGACCTCGCCAATAGCCACTATAGCAACTTTTGATTAATTGTCTATCTTGAAGTCCATCTTACCTCTCACCAATCTCCTAGGTCTTGCCAGAACCTATAACGAATTACAAATGTGATAAATACTACTGGTATCTAATACCCATGTATTATCATGAGAGTCTAACAAATGAAGACTGATCATGAATATACTTGAAGCTTCTCTATGCTTCTATTTCATCCTTTCTGCAAGGTACTCTTTGTAGTTCCTTTTCTAATGCCCGTCTTTGCTATAGTAGAAGCACTAGCCTTTATCTTTTATTAGGTCCTTCTTAGCAATATTTGCTTTGTCCGGTTTTCCCTTACCCTTATCCTTCTTAAGGGACTTCTCTACCTTCCTTTTTCTTTCTAGTCTCACCAGTATAAAGAATTGGCTTCTATTTCTTGATGGTACTCTTAGCCAGGGGGCCTCTATAAATAGGAGGGATTCAGAGCCTCATAGGCTAGAGCCTTTGCTTGCCTTTCCTATTCTCCTCTCCCTCTCTACTGTGTGGATCACCGCTAGAGAGGAGGATGCTTGACTTCCTTCACCCTCTCCTAAGGATCTGCAAGGAAACAGGGATATACGATCTCCCTAAGTAACATGATCTACTATATACGCAGTTTTAAGTTTCGCGGATTTTGCGCACCAATCTTTGCACGATGACGAAATCTCTTTGGGAATCGAGGATTTTATTTTCTTGTTCTTCCGCTGCGCATGTGATGTCGCCCCCAAGATTTCCCAACAGTGGTATCCAAGCCAGGTTGTTCGTGCGAATGATTAGTTTTGAACTGCGTGTGTTGTGTTTAGGAAGAATTTTGACGTCAAAATCGTTGACGCAAAAACAAGGAAGGGCAGCAACAGTTGCTGCCCTCGATCTGCGTGCGTGCAGCGCATCCGAAGGCGGGCAGCACAAGGGCTGCGTCTGTAGCAACCGGCTGACGGCCTGCTTGCAGCAGGCTTGCGTCCAGCGGGGCTGGCAGTCCGCGGGCAGAGGCGCCTGCGGCTGCTTCTCCCACGGGGTGAGGCACCGCAGGGCAACGACACCTGCCGCCGCTGCTCCCGCGAGCGAAACCCCCCCTACAGGGGCGACCGCCCGGCGGGACAGCACCGCCTGTGGGCGTTGCCCCGCCGGCAGAACCGCCCGCGGGGGCGCCCACCTGCAACGGCAACGTCGCCAGCGGGCGTGCCGCCTGCAGGCGAGGGCAGCGCCCTTGCTCCGCCACACAGGCCGCCGCCAGCAAGGTGGCGGCGACGGCAGCAATAAGAGGGAATTAGGGTTTTGGGCAAAAAGATAGTTTTACCCTTGTGAATTTGAAAATTTTCAGTTTCTGTCTTTTATCTAAATTATGAAAATACCCTTTGGAATTGAGAAATTCCCTACATGTCCCTGATTTCAGAAAATATTAATTAATTAAAAAATTTAGTTGATTATTATTTTTATTATTATGTAGTAGTTCTACATGATGATGATTATTTATACATGTGATGTATGATGTGTGTGTTGGGAAATCATGGGGGCGACATCATATGCGCAGCGGAAGAACAAGAAAACAAAAATCCCCGATTCCCAAAAAGATGTTCGTCGTCGTGCGAAGATTGGTGCGCAAAATCCGCAAAACACAAAACTGCGTATAGAGATTGTGTTACCTAGGGAGATCGTATATCCCTGTTTCCTTGCAGATCCTCAGGAGAGGGTGAAGGAGGTCAAGCGTCCTCCTCTCTAGCGGTGATCCACACAGCAGGGTTGCGACGACGCTCCTCAAAACTCCAGGCCTACTCTGAGGTGGAGAGGGAGAGGAGAATAGGAAGGGCAAGCAAAGACTCTAGCCTATGAGGCTGTGAATCCCTCCTATTTATAGAGATCCCGTGTCAAAACCCTAATGGGTCCTTTCCCTAGTGGGTATTGGATCTGCATCCAATAAGACAAGGGCTCCGTCGGATATCTCATATCCGAACCTCTACTCATCGCAATGCCTACCATATGTGTGTGACCCTCTAAGCCCAATATCGAGCTGGCCGTGAGTCATACCTGTCAGAACTCCTTCTAACTAAGTGAATTATTATCTCTGTAATAATTCACTCGACTCATCGACTACGGAAGTACTAGGCCACTACGCCGTAGTCCCCAGACGATACAGGGGAATCCAATCCATTGGACCTGTCTGTCCTCAGTTACCATGTACCTATAGTCCCTCATCCATCTAATATCCTAGAGACCGTATATCGAGCATGGTGCTGTCAGACCCATACGGTTTCTACTTGAGTCTCGCTCTAATCGGATTCTCCCGGAGAACTCTTTCTCTCTCAACCCGAATGACCCTGGCCAGGGATTTGTCTGAGCAAGAACACATGGGATATTCCTCTCATGATACCGAGAGTGGATGATCCTCTATCGACACTCAATAGCCCTCGTAAGGTCGACTACCACTCCCAATGACCAGCTGTACTAGATCTGGGAACAGCCAAACCTATAAGTCTGGTATCAAAGAGTGGAGCACTCATACAGGACATCCTTGGTGTCTCAAGTCTAAGAACCAGATACACCACTAGGACTACGGAATCGTTGTCTTACAATAAGGCATCATCAACCATCCAGCATTCCGTAAGCGGATCAATCAGTGAACTCATTCTCCAATGAGCACCTGTACTGTATCCCTAGTGTCCCTACACGAGCAGCTATGAGACCAGCTGCATCCATCATATGGACGGGTATACAGCACACCAGTCTATCCGGTTATCACGATGTCCCTCTCGAGTAACCTATGACCGGGATTATTTAGGATATGTGTTTAAAGGTGAATCGATCTCATTATCGTGATCTCATCACGATCCGATTCCCATTGCACAAATCCAAGGACATCACAATACATATGCATTTATGCAATAGTTATAAAGTGATATACGCCAAAAATATAATAAGCAAAAAGATTCTGTATCAAGTCACACGTGCCATCACTCACGTGATTGGCTTGCTGGGCACTTATGACTAGCAATCTCCCACTTGACCTAAAGCCAATCACCTATGTGTCTGATCCCCATCAGACCCCTGTGACGCTCAAAGACAATCTGAGACAATGGCTTTGTTAGTGGATCTGCAATGTTATCTTCGGATGGAACTCTTTCCACTGCTACATCTCCTCGGGTCACGATCTCTCTGATAAGGTGGAACCTCCTCAGAACATGCTTAGATTTCTGATGAGACCTAGGTTCCTTCGCTTGAGCAATTGCCCCGTTGTTGTCGCAATATAGGGAAATCGGCTCCTCACTATCCGGCACGACTCCCAAATCTGTGATGAACTTCTTCAACCAGACTCCCTCCTTTGCTGCATTTGATGCAGCAATGTACTCCGCCTCTATGGTCGAGTCAGCAGTGGTATCTTGCTTGGAACTCTTCCAGCACACTGCTCCTCCATTCAAGGTGTTCACATACCCTGAATTCGACTTGCTATCATCGACATCAGACTGAAAACTTGAGTCAGTGTAGCCTTCAACCTTAAGGCTATTACCTCCATATACTAGTAAAAGATCCTTAGTCCTTCTCAAGTACTTAAGGATACACTTTACTGCTTTCCAGTGCTCCAAGCCTGGATCCGCCTGATACCTGCTCGTGACACTCAGAGCATGCGCTATATCAGGCCTAGTACATAGCATGGCATACATGATAGACCCTATTGCTGAGGCATAAGGTATCATATCCATGTTCGCCCTTTCTTCTGGAGTCTTTGGGGACATACTCGTAGAAAGCGATATCCCATGTCTCATCGGTATGAGACCTATTTTGGAATTTTCCATGCCAAACCTTTTGACAATAGTTTCTATGTACCTGGACTGGGACAAGCCAAGCATCCTTTTGGATCTATCTCTATAGATTCTAATCCCCAAGATATAAGATGCTTCTCCTAAGTCCTTCATGGAGAAGTGTCTAGATAACCAAGCCTTTATTGTGGATAGCATTCCTATGTCATTCCCAATGATGAGGATGTCATCCACATATAACACCAAAAAGCTAATAGCGCTCCCACTTACCTTTCTGTATACACAAGGCTCATCTTCGTTCTTAACGAAGTCATAAGATCTGATTGCCTCATCAAATCTTATGTTCCAACTTCGGGAAGCTTGCTTTAGTCCATAAATGGATCTAAGCAACCTACACACCTTATCTGGACAGTTCTTGGACACGAATCCCTCAGGTTGCATCATATACACCTCCTCCTCCAGGTTCCCGTTGAGGAATGCGGTTTTCACATCCATCTGCCAGATCTCATAATCATAGTGTGCTGCAATAGCCAATAGAATTCTGATGGATTTTAGCATTGCTACGGGTGAGAAAGTTTCGTCGTAGTCAACACTTTGCCTTTGACGATACCCCTTAGCCACTAGCCTTGCTTTATAGGTCTCTATCTTTCCATCTACTCCGATCTTTTTCTTAAAGATCCACTTGCAACCGATGGGTACAATACCTTCGGGTGCATCAACTAGGTTCCAAACCTTATTGGAGTACATAGAATCCATCTCAGAATTCATGGCTTCTTTCCACTTCCCGGAGTCTATACTCATAATAGCCTCCTCGTAGGTCTGAGGATCAATATCCTCTACATCCTCTGCTCTAATATGTCCCACATATCTCTCAGGAGGATGGGATACTCTATCAGACCTGCGTAAAGTTGAAACTTGTGTATTAGATACCTGAACAGACTCGGGCTGTAGAGTGGTGCTTGAGCTTGGTTCTCCAACCTCGCTCAATTCTATCATTCTCCCACTGTCTCCGTCAAGAATGTGTTCCTTCTCAAGGAACACTGCTCTCTTAGCTACAAAGACCTTTTGGTCCTCGAGATGATAGAAGTAATACCCACAAGTTTCCTTGGGGTATCCCACAAATTTACATCGCCCTGTCCTTGATTCTAACTTATCGGGGTTGTGTCTTTTAACATGGGCAGAGCAGCCCCAAATCTTAACTACTTTAAGATCAGGCTTCTTCCCTTTCCATATCTCATATGGTGTAGACACCACCGACTTAGTTGGAACTCTGTTCAGAAGGTAAGCTGCGGTTTCTAGGGCATATCTCCAGAATGAGATGGGTAGGTCAGCGAAACTCATCATGGACCGTAACATATCTAATAATGTACGATTTCTCCTTTCAGAGACACCATTGAGCTGAGGTGTATAAGGAGGTGTCCATTGGGATAATATCCCATGGTCCTTGAGGAAGTGAGTAAACTCTGTACTTAAGTACTCACCTCCTCGATCTGATCGAAGAGTTTTGATACTCTTTCCAGTCTGGTTCTCCACCTCATTCTTATACTCTCTGAATTTCTCAAAGGCCTCGGACTTGTACTTCATTAAGTACACATATCCATACCTTGAGAAATCATCAGTAAATGTAATGAAGTAGGAGTAACCTCCAATGGCATGAGTTGACATGGGTCCACATACATCACTATGTATGAGTTCCAACAACTCAGTGGCTCTCTCTCCAGTTCCACTAAATGGAGAGTTGGTCAGTTTTCCACGAATGCAAGACTCACAAGTTGCATATGACACATAGTCGAATGGATCTAGATATCCATCATTTAGCAACTTTTGAATCCTTCTTTCATGGATGTGACCTAGCCTACAATGCCACAGGTATGCACTGTTCAACTCATCTCGTTTCCTTTTGGACATATTTATATTCATGATATGTGGAGTGGTGTCTAACATAAATAAACCATTATGCAATGTTCCTTTCGTGATGATCTTATCATCTAATAATATCGAACAACCATTGTTCTCAAAAACAAATTTATATCCACTAACTGTTAAACATGAAATGGAGATAATGTTTTTGATAATAGAAGGAACAAAATAACATGCATCTAATGCAATAAAAGCTCCACTAGGCAGATGTAGGGTGACCTCGCCAACAGCTAAAACAGCAACTTTTGCTCCATTACCCATCTTGAGGTCCATCTCGCCTCTCTCTAGTCTCCTAGGCCTTGCCAGAACCTGCAACGAATTACATATATGATAAGCACTACCGGTATCTAATACCCATGTGTTATCATAAGAGTCTGACAAATGGAGACCGATCATGAATGTACCTGAAGCTTCATCAAGCTTTTGTTTCGCCCTTTCTGCAAGGTACTCTTTGCAGTTTCTCTTCCAGTGCCCATCTTTACCACAGTGGAAGCACTGGCCTTTGTCCTTTGTTGGGTCTTTCTTAGCAACCTTTGCTTTACCTTGTTTGCCCTTGCCCTTTCCCTTCTTAAGGGACCTTTCTGCTTTCCTTTTCTTTATGGTCTCACCAGTGTAGAGAACTGGCTTCTCTTTCTTAATAGTACTCTCTGCCTCCCTCAACATATTGAGGAGCTCTGGGAGAGTCACCTCAAGCTTGTTCATATTAAAGTTCATTATGAACTGTGAAAAGGAATCTGGTAGGGACTGAAGCACAATGTCCACACACAAGTTATCCTCTAGGACCATTCCTAGACCTGTGAGTTTCTCTATCCACTCAATCATCTTTAGGACATGGTTCTGAACCGGTGTCCCCTCAGTCATCCTAGCGCGGAAAAGGCTCTTGGATATCTCATATCGTTGAGTCCTTCCCTGTTCCTCAAACAATTTACGGACATGTAGGAGAATGGATCTGGCATCCATCTTTTCATGTTGTCTCTGTAACTCTGGAGTCATAGAGCCCAACATATAGCACTGAGCAAGAGTGGAGTCATCAATGTACTTCACGTAGCGAGCGATCTCATCCTCGCTTGCCCCTTCTTCGGGCGTAGGCATCACTGTATCAAGGACGTACACGATTTTCTCCGCTGTGAGAACAATTCTCAAGTTACGGAGCCAATCCGTATAATTTGGACCAGTGAGGCGGTTGACATCAAGTATGCCACGTAAGGGATTTGAAAGCGACATTTTCTGAAAATAAAGATGTAGCAAAAATGAATAACATGCAGATTTTGCAAGAAATAAACTATCAAGATATGGACTTCTATCTTAATATGCTCCCACTATTTTACTAACGAGTCACGCGATACCCTCAGCACGTGAAACGGAAGTCTCCGGCAGACTTCTAGTGGGGATCAGGATCCAATCAGCGTCTTAGTGTAACCTCGAGGGACTCGACCAATCACACTAAGCCTAAAAGGTAGACAACTCTTGCCGATCACAACTCCTTGTGATTCCCGTCTTGTTCGGCCTCCGAATCACCATGGCCTCGAGGGACTCGACCAACCATGATGCTCGGTTAAGTCAACACCTTCGTTACAAGATGAGTCTGATTTGATGATATACCCTCGAGGGACTCGACCAAGCATATCATGCCCTCAGGTCACCGGTGACATCTCTATGTCGTAAGCAAGATAGCGAATCGCGATATAGGTGAGTCTCGAGGGACTCGACCAACTCAACCTACACCGGGATTCGGTTCCTACTCATAACGATGGAAGGCCACGTGGGTCAATCTAATTGCCTCACGTTTACCGACTTAATATTATCGAGAGATGTTTCTATGATTTGGTCTCCTATTATGACATGTCACACATGTACATATTTAATATATATCTACATCGCATGCAAATATATATACATATCTAGTATGTGTATAAGCAATCACACCAGATGATCATGGACCACAACCTAATATGATTAGGCCCGAGCCAGTAGGCCTAATCACTCACATCAAGATCTATGTGTGCAACGGTGCATCTCCATGCCTTCTGATCGTCCATCTCGTCCTCGTTGGTTCCGTCGACATCTTGATGCATCTTCATGCATCACGATCGTCCGTCTCGTGGGTCCCGCTATGGCTTCCACGCTCCCGCTGCGCCTCCTCATGTGATTACAACTTAATCATAGGCACGCAGGCCCGACAATAAACGAGAAATATAATGGAGGTTCGCAGACCTCAATAATAATAATCACAAGTACACACATCACACGGTCCATGATTATCCGTCCACTCATCATACATCACATGTATAAATAATCGTCATTATGTAGGACTACTAGATAATAAAAATAATAATCAACTAAACCTTTTAATTAATTAATATTTTCTGAAATCAGGGATATATAGGGAATTTCTCAATTCCTAAGGGTATTTTCGTAATTTGGACAAAAGACAGAAACTGGAATTTCTCAAATTCCGAGGGGCAAAACTGTCTTTTGCGCAGAAAACCCTAATACCCTTTCCCCTTTTCGCTGCTGCGCCGCCGCCGCCGCCACCCTGCTAGCGGCGGCCTGTGCGGCGAGGGCGAGGGCACTACCCTCGCCTGCAGGTGGCACGCCCGCTGGGGTCGCTGCCGCTGCAGGTGGGCGCCCTCGCGGGCGCCGCCGCCTTCGCGGGCGGTTCTGCCCGCGAGTCAGCGCCCGCAGGTGGTGCTGTCTCGCTGGTGGCCGCCCCTGCGGGGTTTTTGCCCGTGGGAGCAGCGGCCACAGGCGTCGCTGCCCTGCGGTGCCTCAGCCCGCGCTGCTGCCCCGCGGCGCCTCTGCCCGCGGGCTCAGTGGCCGCAGGCGCTTCTACCGAGCGGGCTCCCAGCCCCGCCGGCCGCAAGCCTGCTGCAAGCAGATCACCGGCCGGCTACTGCAGGCACAGCGCTTGCGCATGCGCCGGCGCTGTGCTGCCTGGCTGCGGCTGCGGCTGGCTGCAGGCATGCAGATCGAGGGCAGCAACTGTTGCTGCCCTTTCTTGCTTTTGCGTCAACGATTTTGACGTCAATATTCTTCCTAAACACAACACACGCAGTTCAAAAACCAATCATTCGCACGAACAACCTGGCTCTGATACCACTGTTGGGAAATCATGGGGGCGACATCATATGCGCAGCGGAAGAACAAGAAAACAAAAATCCCCGATTCCCAAAAAGATGTTCGTCGTCGTGCGAAGATTGGTGCGCAAAATCCGCAAAACACAAAACTGCGTATAGAGATTGTGTTACCTAGGGAGATCGTATATCCCTGTTTCCTTGCAGATCCTCAGGAGAGGGTGAAGGAGGTCAAGCGTCCTCCTCTCTAGCGGTGATCCACACAGCAGGGTTGCGACGACGCTCCTCAAAACTCCAGGCCTACTCTGAGGTGGAGAGGGAGAGGAGAATAGGAAGGGCAAGCAAAGACTCTAGCCTATGAGGCTGTGAATCCCTCCTATTTATAGAGATCCCGTGTCAAAACCCTAATGGGTCCTTTCCCTAGTGGGTATTGGATCTGCATCCAATAAGACAAGGGCTCCGTCGGATATCTCATATCCGAACCTCTACTCATCGCAATGCCTACCATATGTGTGTGACCCTCTAGGCCCAATATCGAGCTGGCCGTGAGTCATACCTGTCAGAACTCCTTCTAACTAAGTGAATTATTATCTCTGTAATAATTCACTCGACTCATCGACTACGGAAGTACTAGGCCACTACGCCGTAGTCCCCAGACGATACAGGGGAATCCAATCCATTGGACCTGTCTGTCCTCAGTTACCATGTACCTATAGTCCCTCATCCATCTAATATCCTAGAGACCGTATATCGAGCATGGTGCTGTCAGACCCATACGGTTTCTACTTGAGTCTCGCTCTAATCGGATTCTCCCGGAGAACTCTTTCTCTCTCAACCCGAATGACCCTGGCCAGGGATTTGTCTGAGCAAGAACACATGGGATATTCCTCTCATGATACCGAGAGTGGATGATCCTCTATCGACACTCAATAGCCCTCGTAAGGTCGACTACCACTCCCAATGACCAGCTGTACTAGATCTGGGAACAGCCAAACCTATAAGTCTGGTATCAAAGAGTGGAGCACTCATACAGGACATCCTTGGTGTCTCAAGTCTAAGAACCAGATACACCACTAGGACTACGGAATCATTGTCTTACAATAAGGCATCATCAACCATCCAGCATTCCGTAAGCGGATCAATCAGTGAACTCATTCTCCAATAAGCACCTGTACTGTATCCCTAGTGTCCCTACACGAGCAGCTATGAGACCAGCTGCATCCATCATATGGACGGGTATACAGCACACCAGTCTATCCGGTTATCACGATGTCCCTCTCGAGTAACCTATGACCGGGATTATTTAGGATATGTGTTTAAAGGTGAATCGATCTCATTATCGTGATCTCATCACGATCCGATTCCCATTGCACAAATCCAAGGACATCACAATACATATGCATTTATGCAATAGTTATAAAGTGATATACGCCAAAAATATAATAAGCAAAAAGATTCTGTATCAAGTCACACGTGCCATCACTCACGTGATTGGCTTGCTGGGCACTTATGACTAGCAGTGTGGACGGATGATCATGGACCATGTGATGTGTGTACTTGTGATTATTATTATTGAGGTCTGCGAGCCTCCATTATATTTCTCGGTTATTGTCGGGCCTGCATGCATATGATTAAGTTGTAATCACATGAGGAGGCGCAGCGGGAGCGTGGCTGCGATAGCGGGACCCACGAGATGGACGATCACAGGGCATGGAGATGCACCGTTGCACACATAGATCTTGATGTGAGTGATTAGGCCTACTGGCTCGAGCCTAATCACATTAGGTTGTGGTCTATGATCATCTGGTGTAATTATTTATACACATACTAGATATGTATATATATTTGCATGCAATATAGATATATATTAAATATGTATATGTGTGACATGTCATATTAGGAGACCAAATCATAGAAGCATCTTTCGATAATATTAAGTCGGTAAACGTGAGGCAATTATATTGACCCACGTGGCCTTCCATCGTTATAAGTAGGAACCGATTCCTGGTGTAGGTTGAGTTGGTCGAGTCCCTCGAGACTCACCTATATCGTGATTCACTATCTTGCTTACGACATAGAGATGTCACCGGTGACCTGAGGGTATGGTATGCTTGGTCGAGTCCCTCGAGGGTATATCATCAAATCAGACTCATCTTGTAACGAAAGTGTTGACTTAACCGAGCATCATGGTTGGTCGAGTCCCTCGAGGCCATGGTGATTCGAAGGCCGAATAGGACGGGAATCACAAGGAGTTGTGATCGGCAAGAGTTGCCTACTTTTTAGGCTTAGTGTGATTGGTCGAGTCCCTCGAGGTTACACTAAGACGCTGATTGGATCCTGATCCCCACTAGAAGTATGTTGGAGACTTCCGTTTCATATGCTGAGGGTGTCGCGTGACTCGTTAGTAAAATAGTGGGAGCATATTAAGATAGAAGTACATATCTTGATAGTTTATTTCTTGTAAAATCTGCATGTTATTCATTTCTGCTGCATCTTTATTTTCAGAAAATATCGCTTTCAAATCCCTTACGTGGCATACTTGATGTCAACCGCCTCACTGGTCCAAATTATACGAATTGGCTTCGTAACTTGAGAATTATTCTCACGGCGGAGAAAATCGTATACATCCTTGATACAGTGATGCCTGCACCCGAAGAAGGGGCAAGCGAGGATGAGATCGCTCGTTACGTGAAGTACATTGATGACTCCACTCTTGCTCAGTGCTATATGTTGGGCTCTATGACTCCTGAGTTACAGAGACAACATGAAAAGATGGATGCCAGATCCATTCTCCTACATGTCCTCAAATTGTTTGAAGAACAGGGAAGGACTTAGCGATATGAGATATCCAAGAGCCTCTTCCGCGCTAGGATGACTGAGGGGACATCGGTTCAGAACCATGTCCTAAAGATGATTGAGTGGATAGAAAAACTCACAGGTCTAGGAATGGTCCTAGAGGATAACTTGTGTGTGGACATTGTGCTTCAGTCCCTACCAGATTTCTTTTCACAGTTCATAATGAATTTTAATATGAACAAGCTTGAGGTGACTCTCCCAGAGCTCCTCAATATGTTGAGGGAGGCAGAGAGTACTATTAAGTAAGAGAAGCCAGTTCTCTACACTGGTGAGACCAGAAAGAAAAGGAAAGCAGAAAGGTCCCTTAAGAAGGGAAAGGGCAAGGGCAAACCAGGTAAAGCAAAGGTTGCTAAGAAAGACCCAGCAAAGGACAAAGGCCAGTGCTTCCACTGTGGTAAAGATGAGCACTGGAAGAGGAACTACGAAGAGTACCTTGCAGAAAGGGCGAAACAAAAGCTTGATGAAGCTTCAGGTACATTCATGATCAGTCTCCATTTGTCAGACTCTTATGATAACACATGGGTATTGGATACCGGTAGTGCTTATCATATATGTAATTCGTTGTAGGTTCTGGCAAGGCCTAGGAGACTAGAGGGAGGCGAGATGGACCTCAAGATGGGTAATGGAGCAAAAGTTGCTGTAGTAGCTGTTGGCGAGGTCGCCCTACATCTGCCTAGTGGAGCTTTTATTGCATTAGATGCATGTTATTTTGTTCCTTCTATTATCAAAAACATTATCTCCATTTTATGTTTAACAGTTAGTGGATATAAATTTATTTTTGAGAACAATGGTTGTTCGATATTATTAGATGATAAAATCATCACGAAAGGAACATTGCATAATTGTTTATTTATGTTAGACACTACTCCACATATCATGAATGTAAATGTGTCCAAAAGGAAATGAGATGAGATGAACAGTGCATATCTGTGGCATTGTAGGCTAGGTCACATCCATGAAAGAAGGATTCAAAAGTTGCTAAATGATGGATATCTCGATCCATTTGACTATGTGTCATATGCAACTTGTGAGCCTTGCATTCGTGGAAAACTGATAAACTCTTCATTCAGTGGAATTGGAGAGAGAGCCACTGAGCTGTTGGAACTCATACATAGTAATGTATGTGGACCCATGTCAACTCATGTCATTGGTGGTTACTCCTACTTCATTACATTTACTGATGATTTCTCAAGGTATGGATATGTGTACTTAATGAAGTACAAGTCCGAGGCCTTTGAGAAATTCAGAGAGTATAAGAATGAGGTGGAGAACCAGACTGGAAAGAGTATCAAAACTCTTCGATCAGATCGAGGAGGTGAGTACTTAAGTACAGAGTTTACTCAGTTCCTCAAGGACCATGGGATATTATCCTAATGGACACCTCCTTATACACCTCAGCTCAATGGTGTCTCTGAAAGGAGGAATCGTACGCTATTAGATATGGTACGGTCCATGATGAGTTTCGCTGACCTACCCATCTTATTCTAGGGATATGCCCTAGAGACCGCAGCTTACCTTCTAAACAAAGTTCTAACTAAGTCGGTAGTGTCTACACCATATAAGATATGGAAAGGGAAGAAGCCTGATGTTAAGGTTGTTAAGATTTGGGGCTGCTCTGCCCATGTTAAAAGACACAACCCCGATAAGTTAGAATCAAGGATAAAGCGATGCAAATTTATGGGATACCCCAAGGAAACTTGTGGGTATTATTTCTATCATCTCGAGGACCAAAAGGTCTTTGTAGCTAAGAGAGTAGTGTTCCTTGAGAAGGAATATATTCTTGGCGGAGATAGTGGGAGAATGATATAGTTGAGCGAGGTTGGAGAACCAAGCTCAAGCACCACTCCACAGCCCAAGTCTGTTCAGGTACATAATATACAAGTTTCAACTTTATGTAGGTCTGATAGAGTATCTCATCCTCTTAAGAGATATGTGGGACATATTAGAGGAGAGGATGTTGAGGATATTGATCCTCAGACCTACGAGGAGGCTATTATGAGTATAGACTCCGGGAAGTGGCAAGAAGCCATGAATTCTGAGATGGATTCTATGTACTCCAATAAGGTTTGGAACCTAGTTGATGCGCTCGAAGGTATTGTACCCATCGGTTGCAAGTGGATCTTTAAGAAAAAGATCGGAGTAGATGGAAAGGTAGAGACATATAAAGCAAGGCTAGTGGCTAAGGGGTATCGTCAAAGGCAAGGTGTTGACTACGACGGAACCTTCTCACCCGTAGCAATGCTAAAATCCATCAGAATTCTATTGGCTATTGCAGCACACTATGATTATGAGATCTGGCAGATGGATATGAAAACTGCATTCCTCAATGGGAACCTCGAGGAGGAGATGTATATGATGCAACCTGAGGGATTCGTGTCCAAGAACTGCCCAGATAAGGTGTGTAGGTTGCTTAGATCCATTTATGGACTAAAGAAAGCTTTCCAAAGTTGGAACATAAGATTTGATGAGGTAATCAGATCTTATGACTTCGTTAAGAACGAAGATGAGCCTTATGTGTATAGGAAGGTAAGTGGGAGCGCTATCACCTTTTTGGTGTTATATATGGATGACATCCTGATCATTGGGAATGACATAGGAATGCTATCCACAATAGAGGCTTGGTTATCTAGACACTTCTCCATGAAGGACTTAGGGGAAGCATCCTATATCTTGGGGATTAGAATCTATAGAGATAGATCCAAGAGGATGCTTGGCTTGTCCCAGTCCAGGTACATAGAAACCATTGTCAAAAGATTTAGCATGAAAAATTCCAAGAGAGGTCTCATACTGATGAGACATGGGATATCGCTTTCTACGAGTATGTCCCCAAAGACTCCAAAAGAAAGGGCGAACATGGATATGATGCCTTATGTCTCAGCAATAGGATCTATCATGTATGTCATGCTATGTACTAGGCCTGATATAGCGCATGCTCTGAGTGTCACGAGCAAGTATTAGGCGGATCCAGGCTTGGAGCACTGGAAAGTAGTAAAGTGTATCCTTAAGTACTTGAGAAGGACTAAGGATCTTTTACTAGTATATGGAGGTAGTAGCCTTAAGGTTGAAGGCTACACAGACTCAAGTTTTCAGTCTGATGTCGATGATAGCAAGTCGAATTCAGGGTATGTGTACACCTTAAATGGAGGAGCAGTGTGCTGGAAGAGTTCCAAGCAAGATACTACTACTGACTCGACCACAAAGGTGGAGTATATTGCTGCATTAGATGCAGCAAAGGAGGGAGTCTGGTTGAAGATGTTCATCATAGATTTGGGAGTCGTTCCAGATAGCGAGAAGTCGACTTCCTTATATTGCGACAACTATGGGGCAATTACTCAAATAAGGGAACCCGGGTCTCATCAGAAGTGTTCTGAGGAGGTTCCAACTTATCAGAGAGATTGTAACCCGAGGAGATGTAGTAGTGGAAAAAGTTTCATCCGAAGATAACATTGCAGATCCACTGACAAAGCCGTTGTCTCATTTTGTCTTTGAGCGTCACAGGGGTCTGATGGGGATCAGACACATAGGTGATTGGCTTTAGGTCACGTGGGAGATTGCTAGTCATAGGTGCCCAGCAAGCCAATAACGTGAGTGATGGCACGTGTGACTTGATACAGAATCTTTTTGCTTATTATATTTTGCCGTATATCACTTTATAACTATTGCATATGTGCATATATATTTTGTGATGCCCTTGGATTTGTGCAATGGGAATCGGATCGTGATGAGATCACAATAATGAGATCGATTCACCTTTAAACACATATCCTAAATAATCCCGGTCATAGGTTACTCGAGAGGGTCATCGTGATAACCGGACAGACTAGTGTGCTGTATACCCGTCCATATGATGGATGCAGTTGGTCTCATAGCTGCTCGTGTATGGACACTAGGGATACAGTACAGGTGCTCATTAGAGAATGAGTTCACTGATTGATACGCTTATGGAATGCTGGATGGTTGATGATGCCTTATTGTCAGACAGCGATTCCGTAGTCCTAGTGGTGTATCTGGTCCTTAGACTTGAGACACTAAGGATGTCCTGTATGAGTGCTCCACTCTTTGATACCAGACTTATAGGTTTGGTTGTCCCAGATCTAGTACAACTGATCATTGGGAGTGGTAGTCGACCTTACGAGGGCTATTGAGTGTCGATAGAGGATCATCCACTCTCGATGTCATGAGAGGAATATCCCATGTGTTCTTGCTCAGACAAATCCCTGGCCAGGGTCATTTGGGTTGAGAGAGAAAAAGTTCTTTGGGAGAATTCGATTAGAGGGAGACACGAGTAGAAACCGTATGGATCTGATAGTACCATGCTCGATATACGGTCTCTGGGATATTAGAGGGATGAAGGACTATAGGTACACGGTAACTGAAGATAGATAGGTCCAATGGATTGGATTTCCCTATATCGTCTGGGGACTACGGCGTAGTGGCCTAGTACGTCCGTAGTCGATGAGTCGAGTGAATTATTATAAGATAATAATTCATTGAGTTAGAAGGAGTTTTGACAGGTATGACTCACGACCAGCTCGATATTGGGCCTAGAGGGTCACACACATATGGTAGGCCTTTCGATGAGTAGAGGTTCAGATATGAGATATCCGACGGAGCCCTTGTCTTATTGGATGCAGATCTAATACCCACTAGGGGAGGACCCATTAGGGTTTGATAGGGGGCCTCTATAAATAGGAGGGATTCAGAGCCTCATAGGCTAGAGCCTTTGCTTGCCTTTCCTATTCTCCTCTCCCTCTCGACTGTGTGGATCACCGCTAGAGAGGAGGATGCTTGACCTCCTTCACCCTCTCCTAAGGATCTGCAAGGAAACAGGGATATACGATCTCCCTAGGTAACACGATCTATTTTATACGCAGTTTTAAGTTTTACAGATTTTGCGCACCAATCTTTGCACGACGACGAACATCTCTTTGGGAATCGGGTATTTTGTTTTCTTGTTCTTCCGCTGCGCATGTGATGTCGCCCCCAAGATTTCCCAACAATCGGCGTCCACTAGAAGCCTTCCTTCAATAGGCGAAGACCAATCACATTTTTACACCCCTCTTCTCCTTTTTTTGGGTTTAGGAGACAACCCTTACAAGCACTCACTAGGTGGTACCACCGCTTGCAAACTGATACTGGGCTATAACATCACTTAGTCTAGATGGTACCATCGCTTTACAGAGCCTTAGAGATTGAGCTATGGTTGTATCATCGCCTGACAGGGTGGTATCACCGCTTAGTAGTATTAACTATCGATGGTACCATTACCCAGACCACTTGGGAGGCTGAGCCTTAAGTGGTTCCATCGCTAGTGCCACCTGTAATATCCATCACTTTTGAAAAAAAAAATTTATTTGTAAAGATCTATATGTAAATATAGAAATTTCAAGTAGTTAGGATGAAAAATAATAATAATAATAATAAGGGGAGGGTGAGGTGGTGGCGGTTTTATTTGACGTTTGAGCTTTTGTTCCGTATTCGTTCTTTGATATATTCCGAAATGATTCATATGTTGTTGATATGCTTTGAAATATTTCACATACTATTGATATATTCCAAAATATTTTATTTGTTATTGATATGCTCCGAAACATTTCATACGCCTTTAATATGCTCCGAAATGTTTCATTTGCTATTGTTATGCTCTGATATGTTCCATATGTCATTGATATGCTCCGAAACATTTCATACGCTATTGATATGCTCCAATTACTCTATGCTCCATTTGTTATGAACCAAATATATTTTGAATGACATGACATTTGTGATTTTGTATCTAATGAGATGGTATCCTAAGAGTTCTTGTATTTTACCTTGCATTGTGATACCTTATTTGTTTGAAACTGTCACTTTTCATTCTGGATATGTTTTGTCACTTGCTGAGCTATTTTTAGCTCATTCCGTTGTTATATAAATCTTTTAGGTCAGCTTGTCACATTCTGAGATGTTTGTATTGTGCTGAGGTAGTGGAGAGCTATTCAGAATTGTGGGCAAATCTTGTTGATTGTTATGTTATTATTGTATAAGTGCATTTTGTATAAAATAAAATGTTGTTGATGAATCTGAATTGATACGTTGTGTAAAAGTGTTAAAAAAATCTCTCTTATTTGGAATTTCGGAATTTTAAGTTTAGTTTACAATGATATGAATTGATGAGAAATGGTTGGAGTCTTGATTATATAAATTATTTAACTTGTGGATTTATAAGTGTTGTTAATGTTTTGTTAAGTTGGCTTGGGTTTCCATAAATATGAATTATCGAGTGATGTGATATATGATTATAAACTGCACAGGTTTTATAGATGTGAATTTGATTAAATATTTTTTAGTGTCCTCAAATGTTAGTTTGGATCCTGGATTATTGTTGAATTATAATATTATCAATTTTGAGTTAGGTTCACACTTCCTAAATAAGAATTAAATTCAGGGGGGGCGTGACACCACTGCTTGACGTAGCTTTAAGTTGCTGAATAAACCATCCAACCAGTCCAAATCAACTATATTTTAGGTACAATTGGCCCCTAATTAAATTAGTAGAATTTTTTCCAAAATTAAGTCAAATTAAAGTCCTAACTATGATAGTTAAGGCTAATACAATTACGATATAAGTAATCTAAGTTGTCTGGTATGTCAATTGTTCAACCGAACTCTCGATGAACTTCCGGTAGAATCCCAGCGATCTTCCGACGAGCTTTCGATGAACTCTAGATGAACTTTTGGCGAGCTTTCGGTAAACTTTCGGCGAGCTTTTGATGAACTCCCAACGAACTTCTGGCGAGCTTTTACTGCATCATCTAATCCTTCGATGTATGCCCCGATTCATCCAGGCCGATGCCCAATCATTGACTCCGGCCCAACATTCAATTCTTCTTTAGTGGTTTTATCTTTTTCATGATCGTAATTAGTCCTGCATCACTTATCTCAACATATTGTCACGGACTTAGCTAGTTTTGCCTAAGTCGTGCGATACCCTTGCGTGTCCGTCCGTAAAGGTCAGCCTCCCCGAAGCCTCCCATTATCCCTTAGGACCAACAAAAGAGAGAACGGGTTAGAGAGAACGCCTCAATCGGGATCCACAAGCAAACATCTCTGAAAAACACTTCATAGACAATGCAAATTATAAATAGACTTTACAAGATCTGAACAGTTGCACAACAAAGGGTAAAATGGTCCATTATAGATCAAAAATCTCTCACATATGTCCACATGACACAACCTTTATTTACAAGCCTAAAGAGGCCACCAACTTAACTAAAATAGGACTATTACACCTTCGGTCGTCCCTCTACATGCTGTACAAGGCATGAACATATCAAAAGACACGGACATACATAAGCATTATATCAAACATCTTGTTTAGAAGTTTGTCCGTGACATTCTCCCCCACTTATTCCTTCGATGTCCTCGTCGAAGCCTTTGTCGACACTGCAACTCCTCGCCTTTGCTGAGTCTTCAATCTTCTGCTCCAGCTGCAATGCGTCTCTTGGCTCCCAGCTGCTCTCCGCTGCTGTTTTTGAGTAGTCGAACCTTTGATCCGCTATGCTGCTTCAACTCACCAATGACTCTGACTCTGGTGTGGGGTTGGCTGAGTTGTGTTGATCCTTGTTGATTCCTATGGATCCTCCAAATGAAGGAAAAGACCATCCTTACTGCGCCAGTCTCTCAAATGCCTCATGCTGTTGAACTGGGTGGATGCTTGTTGGAGCTTTTAACGAGCATCGTCTCACAAACTTCTGAAGTTTTGGGTCCTTCCTCCATAAAATTTGCTCATTGACTCTTCTTTCACTTAGTTGTCACATCCAAGTAGGTTCGCATCACTTCCACTTTCGATTGGTATTTCGTTGGGAAATGAAGCGGACAATCTACTCTCAGTAGTACTGATCACCGTTGGTGAGGATTTGACAACTATTATCTTCCCTTATCTTTGAAGGGTCTTTGAACTTGTGCAGAGCTCCACTGTTGGATAGATAAGAGAATTGGGGTACTCAGTTTCGCCCATTCTCTTAAGGGTTAAGAAGGCAAAGGTTACTTGACTTCGCCCGCCTCCTCCAGGTTGTACTCCATGCATCAAGCTGGTTACTAGCCTTCGCCTGCTCTTTGCTCACACTTCTGAAGCACTTGAAGTGTTTGCACTCCTTGCATTGAGTTAGTTACTATGATTCACCTTCTCAATGCCATCGAACTTCTGGAATGCAGGAAGTTTTCACCCCAACTTGGAGTAATTCTCTCATAGGTTTGGTCACCTCTGGGATTGTACCGTCTTCTCCATCAACCCTGCCGCCCACTCCACTGAGTAGCAAAGGTACAGCACCGCGTACTGCCTGCTTCGTCCCTTGGTTATGCACTCTTGCATGACCCGAAGTCCTTCACTTTCGGCTATCTTGATAAGAAGCCCATTGACACCGGTCTTACGAAGTTCCTCGGCCTCTGCCCTTCAGCCTTGTCTCGGTACTTAGAGATTGCCTCTGCATGCTCCACCTCCTCGGCCTCTTTCACGACCAAGCGCTCTCCCTCCATGAGAGCAAGGGATCAATGACTTTCACGGAAGTCTCGTCTCTGCAGTACCATGGCGCTGCCATGCCCATGGCCCTACTATCTGTTGCCTCACATCTGCATCCCTTTTCTTTACGATCAGTAGATATGTCTCTATGGCACTCCTCTGAGTCCACCTCCATTCTAACTGATGCTTGATTTTGGGTAGCTAAGTCCCTCTAGACTCGTCGTCGCTTTCTCGCCCCTTTCGACCCCCTGCTTCAACACCTCTGTGTTCTCCAAGCAGTCCGTTTGGTCGATGGAAAGACAGACTGCAACTCCCATGCATGGCCTCTACCATCACGTTGTAGGGTTTGCACCGATTATGTTCTCCTTAGCTTCCTTGGTAGCAACGTTCGCTTACTCGACCTTGTCCTTTGATTTGTAGGGCTCCCTTAAGCGAATATGAGCTCTGGAGCAGTCTAACTCTCCAGCTGCTTCGATCATACCTCTGCATGATCAAGTCCCTCCCATGGGGCTCACTAGTACTTGCATTCGAACTTTTCCCTTGGTGGAACACAGCCCCCATATTCTGATGACCAAGGTTTTCATCCGATGTAAAATTCGATGCATGTCCGGAAGACTCGCCTCTACGGTACCATGGCCTTCACTCCTTGAATCTATAGCCCTTCTTGCCGTCGTGTTATTCACCAAAGTGGAGCTTCCAGTAGCTCCCGATCATGCCTCCATATGATCTAATCCCTCACGGGACTAGATCATGTGTATCGCATTTGCCACGACCTGTTCTACCACGATCCGCTACACCATGTCGCCTCTTGGTGACACCTCTATTGCATTCTGATCCTTGTGGGATGAACTCGAATTGTGAACCCTCCATGTGTGGCCTCTGCCAATACATTGCAGGGTCTCTTCCACCTTCGATTTTGTTCGCTCCTTTGGCAATCGACCTTCATCCACCCACTCTTGGGTCACACCTAGATGAAGCACCGCTCTAGGACAATCCGTCGCCTAGTAACTCCCGAAGTCCATCGACTTCACTGTAATTTGTGCACCATTGTCTGGATCCTGGGCCTCTGCCCCTACCAGCACAATCTCCGCTGTGCACCGCTTCCTGCCCAATAACTTGATTTGCAACACTGTGGCATATTCTTCAAGAGTACCCGCCTCTGCGTCCTCTTGCCCCGTACTAAGGCCTTCTGAAACCAACTTCACCTCCACAAATTGAGTCGCCTTAGTTCCTCCATCAAATGCTTTTCCGAGATAAGGTGCATGTGCCTAGAAGCTCCCTTCGTCTTTAGCACCATGCAAGATGAGTCCACTCCGTTAGAATGAAGGACCCATGGAACAATATGATCCTACTCTTGCCTCTATAAGAGTTAATGTCCTTGACCTTTGTCTAAGAAAAGCACTATGCCTCTGCTCCATGTTCCAACTTCTATGTTGGCTCTCTTCATGTGGCTTGGGTACTTCGCCAAGTTACACCTAAGTTGCTCCGCTCCTCGTTTTTGCATTGAGTCGATGGTGGCCCTCGCGCCCACCATTCCACGGGTCAGCCCTCTCTTGAGTCCGATCTCCATATCGACTCCAAGTGTGCCTTCATTTAAGTTGCTTTGGGTCGCTTCCCCACTTGATCTCGCAATGCATCCACCAATGCATTCTCTCAAGCAAGATCATGCGACGACTCCTCGCCGCTTGCTCAGTCCATTGAGCTTCGTGGAGTTGTTGTTTGTTGAGGTACTCCTCCTCAACATGTGAGGTCCGTCCCACATGATTCTCCCTCTGGAGAGCCGGGACTTATTCCTCCTGGATAACTGTCCTATTGGAGCAACATCTCTCTTCGTTTCAGATACCACCATCCCCTTAGACTACTCCGATCTACTGAACAAACTGTGCATTGTTTTGCCTCCTGCAAACGCACTTGCTAGATTGTGACTCCAGGTCAATACAGCCCCTGCTGCACCACTCAAGGCCTAGCAAAATGCTGAACTCGTTGCACACTTCAGCCTCCTACGGACATATCCTTCACATGCCGAAGAGAAAGTTTCAATGCTCTATGGTGCCGAGTTTCGGTCGCCTTGGGATGGCCGCGAACATTCCATCGTCAACATACAAGCCCATGCATGAGTACCGAATTCTTTGAGTTAGCAATTTCCCTCACCTCTGTGAGCTTTGCACAACTCTTTCGATCGCTGAGCAACTCATTCCACCTTGCATGGTCTCATCCTTTACCAAGCGCCTCGCTTGCCTTGAGCACCATCAAGTATTGTTGTCAACGTTGAGCCGTAGCTCAAACTCAACCATCCTAACCTTTGTGCACTCCGCATTCTTCCAGGCTTGCTTGTTCTCATGGTGCCTCTTGCGCGAAGGGTTGGCCATTCCTCTGAATGCCAATCTTAGATGCCCGCTCCTCTGAGCGACTCCTTTTCCCTACATCTCCATGCCCGTTTTCCCCCAAACGGTCGCGCGAGTGCTGACTGCCCTCAACGCAGCCCCGCTAGGTCCCCTACATTTGCATGCTAAGTGTTTCTATGAGTGCTTGTCCCGCTCTGATACCATTTATCACGGACTTAGCTGGTTTTGCCTAAGTCGTGCGGCACCCTTGCGTGTCCGTCTGTAAAGATCTGCCTCCCCGAAGCCTCCCATTGTCCCTTAGGATCAACAAAAGAGAGAACGGGTTAAAGAGAACGCCTCAATCGGGATCCACAAGCAAACATCTATGAAAAACACTTTATAGACAATGCAAATTACAAACAGACTTTACAAGCTCTGAACAGTTGCACAATAAAGGGTAAAATGGTTCATTATAGACCAAAAATCTCTCATACGTGTCCACATGACACAACCTTTATTTACAAGCCTAAAGGAGCCACCAACTTAACTAAAATGGGACTATTATGCCTTCGACCGTCCCTCTACATGCTGTACAAGGAATGAACATACCAAAAGACACGGATATACATAAGCATTACATTAAACATTTAGAAGTTTGTCCGTGACACCATAGATTAGATTATTAATTCATCAATTAATTTTATCATCAAAATCTAAAATTTAACAGATATTCCTCTCATGATACCAAGAGTGGATGATCCTCTATCGACACTCAATTATCCTCGTAAGGTTGGCTACCACTCTCGATGACCGATTGTGCCAGATACGAAACATTCAGACCTATAACTCCGGTATCAAAGAGTGGAGTACTAATATATGATATCTTTGGTGTCTCAAGTCTAAGGACCAAACACACAACTAGGACCACGGTATTGGTATCTAACAATGAGATATTATCAATCATCTAACATTCAATGAGTGAATCATTCAGTGAACTCATTATATCCCTAGTGTCCCCACACAAACAGCTATAAGACTAGCCGCCTCCATCATATAGATAGATACTTAGTATACTAGTCTATCTAGTTATTTCAATGTCCCTCTCGAGTAATCTATAATCATGAATATTTAATGTTTGTGTTTATAGGTTAATTGATCTCATTATTATGATCTCATCATAATACAATTCTCATCACATAGATCCATAGACATCACAATATATGTAATAAGTAATATAAAGTAAAAAATATAATAATAATAATAATAAATAAAAAGATCGTGTAACGTGTCACATGTGCTATCATTCACGTGATTAGTTTGCAAGACACCTATGACTTGCAATATATTACTTGAGAAGGATATCAAGGTAATCAGAACAGACTAGTGTATTATATACTCATTCATATGATGGAGGTAGTTGGTCTTATAACTGCTTGTGTGGGGACACTAGGGATATAGTTTAGATGCTCATTGGAGAATGAGTTAACTGAATGATCTGTTTATAGAATGTTGAATGGCTAATGATACTTCATCGTCAAACAATAATTTCGTAGTCTTAGTTGTATGTTTGATTCTTAGACTTGAGAGACCAAGGATATCTTATTTAAGTACTTTATTTTTTGATACCGGACTTATAAATTTAGAGATTTCAAATCTAGTACAAATGGTCATTGGGAATGACAGCCAATCTTACGAAAGCAATTGGGTATCAATAGAGGATTATCTACTCTCAGAATCATAAGAGGAATATCTTGTGTATTCTCACTCAGGCAAATCCCTGGTTAGAGTCAATTGGATTGAAAGAATCTGATAAGAGTAAAAGTTGAATTAAGAGAGTTCTCCAGAAGAATTCGATAAGAGTGAGACTCGAATAGATTCCATATGGGCTTGGCAATACCATATCTGGTATATGGTCTCTGGGATATTAGATGGATAAGGGACTATAGATACAATGTAATTAAGGATAAGTAGGTCAAATGGATTAGATCTCCCTGTACTATTTGGGGACTATGGTATAGTGGCCTAGTATGTCCATAGTTGATGCGTTGAGTGAATCATTATGGGGATAATAATTTACTGAGTCAGAAAGAGTTCTAACAATTACAACCCATGGTCAGCTCAGTATTGGGCCTAGATGGTCACACACATATTGTAAACAATGCGACGAAAAGAAAATTGAATATAGGATATCCAATAAGCCCCTTTTTTAGTGGATTTATCGGATGAGACCCAATAGAGCTTAGAATGGTTATTGGATAAGGATCTAATATCCATTAAGCTAATGGTTATTGGATGAGGATCCAATATCCATTAAGATAGATCCATTATGTAAAGCAATAAGAACCCTTTATAAATAGGTTGGGGTTTCATGAGTCATAAGGCTAGACCTATAGTTGTCAGCCTCCTATCTCCTCCTCCTCCTCATCTTTCTCTCAACAATAAGTCTCTCTCTAGTGTGAGAGGACAATAAGAGGATCGACCCCTCTCTTGACTGTTGCTGCGTGGTGGTGCGCAATCATGAAAGAACCTGTTACGTTAGGAGGTGCATCGTCACTGCATCTGCTATGTAGATTACTAGTAAAGAGGAGTTTACAAGAACTCATTCATCCCATGAACCAATATCTACGATTTAGGATATACGATCTCTCGAGAATGTCTCAACCACTTGATATAGTTTTATCATTTCGAATTTTATACTCCAGGTCATCACATGGTGATATGATGTCTTTGTTTTCAGAAATCAATTTTGTTTTATTTTTCATTGCACATATGATGCTCTCCTAAGGTTTCCCAACAAAAAGAAGAACAAAGGTCAACAATGTCGAAAAAGTCAACCTAGCAAAGCTATAAATGGCTTATTCTAAGGAGCAGGGTTGAGTCCAATTGTAACGAGCCATTGCTCGCTAATTTGAAGGATGGCATAGACTTGGATAGAGCTAGTGCAAGTCTTCTATACTCTCTTTTTTCAACTCATGCAACCTTGGGGCTATGTTGGAAAATTTTAAGGAGGACCAACTTAAGTCAATCAGCCACCCATTCCTCTAAAGAATAAAAAAGTACATTCTCTTCCAACCCTTTTAGGAGATTGAAGCCCCTATCCTAGTCGAGTAAAGAGAAAGTATGTTGACCTAGTGAAGCTCAACATTGGGGTAATGTGAATCCTTTCACATTCCTCGACAAACGCCATGACAAAACGTCAAAGAATTTGATGTCATTTGAGTAGGAGAGAACTTCCAAAAGTTAAAAGCCTCTACAAAATATGGAGAAAGGAAAAAGTAAAGTCTGCCTCCCACACATCTGAGGATGTGCAAAACATGTGATGTGGCACATAAGGTCAATCATTCGATTAAGCTAACACCATCTCGAACTCAATCGATATATGATAGGTCTCTCGAAGAATCTCTAGGTTGAAAAACTCTATAATTAAGTCCAAGTCGAAGGACTTCACTAGAGGTTCTAAAGTCACACTACGAGATAGATTCAACTCCAAGGGGTAGCCTCCATCAACAAAACTGATTTAGTTCCTTCTAAAGGTGAAAATTCCACTACTGATATCAAAGGTAATGACAAGATCGATGTCATATTCGATTTTGAGTTGTAGGAGGATGATATTTTAGACCTTTGATTGTTGGAGTTCTTGGCACTGAGTCTGATGTACGATTTGTAAGTATATGTGAAGAACAAAGTGTTGCCATAATTCAAAAAAGAAAAATCTTGCTTGGCTTCAAGCTCGAACAACCAAATCTAACCCTAACAATTTGCTATATAGAGATATATTTTTAATATTTTTTAATAACAAAGCATTCATAGATCAATAAAAAATCATACAAGTCAATAACATATATATCATTATTTTGAAAACAGGCTAAACGAAGTCGTTCCAATACTTACCTTTATCTTGACTATTAAAACTGAAAATCCATCATCTTTTCCTAAATCATATGAAGAATACAAATTAAAATCACATATAAATTCTTAGAATCTAATGTATCATGCAAGCATAATCTTTTTTTTGGTAAGTATGCAAGCATAATCTAATTAATATATTAATAAAAAAATTAATTATTTCTTATTTTCCTTCTGCTTTTTTTTTTCTCCTTTTTCTTTGACTGTTCACTTGCTCTTAATGTTGCATAGCATCATATCACTTTCGGCAACAAAGATCTTTCTTTTGTTTTTTTCAATTTTCTTCTCTAGTTTCCTCTCTGTTTTTTTTAATCCTTGTTTCTCTGGGCTGCATGGTGGCACGCTATTCCGTGCGCCATCACAAGCTCTTCCTCCAACCATCTCTCTCTCTCTCTCTCACACACATCTCTTCGTATGCTGCAGCAACTCACATATCCTCCAGCAAGCCTTCTCTTTTTCCTACAGATTGCTCGCTGCGGCAAGCCTTGCAGGATCCTCATCCCCCATAAAGGGGTGTTGCCGAAAGCTGCCAGCGAGCCTAAGATCTCATGCGGCACGCCGCTCCCCCAAACACCCCACCTTTCTTTTTTTTGTTTCTATTCAATCCCATCTCTGTATCTACCTCTACCGTGCAAACTTGCAATGTATTCGATGATCCCATAGATACAAATTATAGATCTTAACTTAAAAAAAAAACAATCTTGAATCATAATTCATAAATGTAATACGTCCAAATATCTCAAACCTTAGAATAATTCATCGAGAAAATTCTTTGACTCTTTGATCTAATAAAATAAAATAAAAACCATCGAGCCATGCAAAATCATATAATCTTTATGGTTCACGAACAAAATAAAATATAGGGGATCCCTTTGTCTTCTCGACCAAGAACAGAATCCATCTAGGATTTAGTTTCTCTTCAGACGATCGACCTGGGGAGGATATTACTAAACTAGTCTATATGATACATCCTAAGATTTTTCTCTTATAAAATATCCTTCTTCTATTAAGTATGTCCTAATTATAGTGGATTTAAAATGAAACCTTATTCTTAGGTAAATCAATTGGAGAGTGTGATTCTAATTTCTTATAAGTATGTCCTAATTATAGTGGATTTAAAATGCTTTTGTAGAGTGTCCAATATCTCTTTTACATCTTCCACGTGACGATATTTCAGTTCTCATATATATATGTTGATCAAATACGGGATATCACAGCCTCCATTTTACTTGATACTCCTGTAGAGTTTTACCCTTGCGGGTAAACTCATAAGAGGAGAAGCATTTTGGCCTTGCGGCTGTATAAATGTTGAAATATACGGATTCTTCTCACAAATATTATAAGTAATTTTCAGCGTGTCCGACTCGATTGAAGAAATCATTTACATTCTTACTTACACCATTAATATCAGATGGTGTAGGTTATAACATCGGCAGTCGCTATAATAAGAGTTTAATGGTGGATGAATTTGATCCAAAGACTCCATAAGATGATAAAAGGGAGAGGAAGCAGAAGCTTAACGTTAATGGCACACTTACAGGTACTTGATAAGCCATCCTCCCCGCTCGGTCTCTTCCTCTCTCTTCTTCTACTGGAATCATTTGGCTTGATGAACGAACTTCCACGGCAACGTTATAAGTTGTTCACTATACTAACATTGCCAGATCTCCACCTAATAATCACACATGATGAACTAAGAAGAAAACACACTAATAGGCAGGCAAAAGGATATTTTTCTCTACTGAGGAACCCTATTGTCACCCTATTATCACATGCAGAAGAGAACCCAAGAGAGGGCCGATCATGGCGCCTCATGCTTGCAGAGACCCGTAGGAGTAGGGCTGCCCATCACATACCATTAACATTGTAGTGTACGCTTTGGTCAAGTCTAATCAAACGTCAATCATATAAGAGCAGACACTCCTCACAGAAGCAGCAGAAAAGCTTCTTCACATAACCCTCGGCGGCCCAGCTGCAGAGCGGCAAGAGGGTACGTACGTCCCTCCATCTCACGCTTCCTCACCCTCCAACCTTCCCATCCCATTAATGGGAACAGGTCCTACCGCACCCTCCTATTGGGGCCTCTTTTCCCACGCCATCATTTCATCTTCTTCCCCACCAAAACAAGTCACAGATACAGAGATCAGAGAACACCACTAATGCTAAAGATATCTGCACTAACTGAAACGTAAAGACACTGCAGACACCAAAACAAGCCCCACACTACCTTTCTATCGCAATACTATTGGAAATATTACAGATTACTTTAGACGACGATCCATGGCTGTTTATTTTTGCATGCACTTTCTATCCCTCCAAGCCTGTGTTGGATGGACAAATAGAAAGACAGCCAGAAACCCTAGCCATTACGTTCTTGTTTGTTTCGCTCTTCATGCCTTGGGGTCGGCGTGAAGGGGAAATTCTCGCCGGCCCAAGAACTGAAACGACGGCTGACAGTATCCATTGCGAGGCGGGACGAAACACACTGGAAGGAAGTCGTCACTCCCGCACACAAAAGTTGAATTCCTGAACTGCTTCTGCAGCGCCGGCAAACCCTGTGCCCAAGAATGATCGAAATAATAGACGTCAGACACTGCAACTGAGTGTAAACGTGAGTTTGTAGGGTATGACATAGCAGTATTAAATGTAGATGATTAATACTTGAATCATCATTTCACTCGAAGGCGCCATATAATTATTATCTTCTGGTGCTATATGGGATTAAGAATCAGAAAAATAAACATTGAAATCACCTGAATTCTGGCGTATGTGACCTCACATATCTTGCGAGAGCCGTGGAACTTCCAGTCGTAGTTGTGGAGAAAGTTGTACAGCCTCCATGCAGCGACTGCACTGGTGAAGTTGACGAAGGCATAGCCCATGTTGCTGCCAGTCCTAGTAACATTTTCCCCGATATCGATCAAATATAACCAAGGAATCAGGCAATTGATCCACTAAGATAAGGAAGACCAAACGGAAACTAGAAGAAAGCAACCACACGAACCAAGAAACAAATATACATGGGCTTTTCACTTGAACCAGGAAACCCTAGCTAAGTCGGTGCAAACCGCAGTGAGAAAGAAAACAGCGTAGAAACGTACGTGAAATCTATGGGCAGATACAAGAAATCGAACTCAGAAAAAGCGGCCGATGAGATTTCTCCACCTCCCGACTCCGAGAGCTTCTCAGCACCATCTTTGCTTAACTTATGGTTCTCTTCGTAGCAGTGCTTATCCAATATGCCTAATAGCTTCTCCTTGCTACCAAAAGAAAGAGAGAGAGAGAGAGAGAGTCCCCAAGTTGACAGAAAGGAAATTGTGTTGATTACAGACACGTTAGTAATGAGAGCAGGTTACTAGGATCATAGAATACAACGTACGTGAACTTGTTGGGCAAGTTCTTGATCATGATCGTGGTTTTCCCGTCATCCAGTAACTCACTTGCACCACGCACAAGCTTCTTGAACTCGAATTCTACACTCCCCTTCTTATTCAGCGCCTGAACCTTTCTGCGTTCACTTCTCCTCGGCGCGACAGCTTTCCTTCTGTAGACAAAGGAACCACCGCCTCCAGAACCCTTGAAGCCCATCCGAGCTTTGTCAGCAGCTCTGCAACCGCCCTTCTCCACCTCTTCCTTCACTTTAGTTTGTGGAGCAGGGTTTTCTTCTGGCTTCCCCCCACTCTCCTCTTCCTCGCTGAGAAGAGTCAGAGTAGCCCGCTCGTGAGCTTTCGGGCCATGGAGGGGCATCGGAGGGATCTGACCACAAGCAAACACTTTCCAGCAAGTACGGTAAGTGCTGTGGGGAAGAGCATGAGGAGAAAGAGAGTAGTAACAAAAAGGAAATGGATTCATCGGAGGGGCAGCACCGCAGAAACCAGTAGTAGTCTGAACCGGAGGTTGGTTGAACGCAAGGCAAGAGGGTGGAGTATCAGAAGGGTGCTGATAACTAGCAGGAAGAGGAGAGGAGTAATAGCTTCCAAACGGAGAGAAGAAGGAAGATGGAATGTAAACCGGCGCATGAGGGTTGAGGGGGGCAGCCATCTGCGGGGAAGGAGAGGAGGCAGAAAGCGCAGGGCGTTCCGGAGAACAGATAACAATGTCTGCTTTAACACCCAGACGTTAATGCGGAGCAGAAGAGGACTCATGATTGCTGTCAGGTGGAGACGAGGGGCGGGAGAGCAGAAGAGAACAAAAGGGTGGGTTTATCGAGCCACATTACGAGACGAGATGACTTCGAGAAGGGCTAAGGGAGATCTTGTGAATCTAATCCGGTCATCTCCACCCCGCCGAGTTCGACTCCTGTTCTCTTCCTGTTCTGGATTTGCAACACCGCTGCTCGAGACTCGATTCCTTAGCTCGACCAGAGTTGCATTTCCGATGAGTTCGCAGCGTTGGGATCTGCGACACGAGTGGGGTGTATGAGATAACACTCTGCTCGAGACGCCAGGGGAGGAAGGGGGAAGGTGGCCACACCTGGCGAGCTGTGGTTGGAGTGAGCGCGGTGGATGGTCGTCTCGCTGGTGCAGAGAATCCTGTGTTTTTTTAAAAAAACAAGATAATGGATTGCATGCGCCTCGGGGATTGAGTAGTTGCACACCAAAATATTTTCCTTGTTTAGCTGCCACCCTAGCATGATGGACCTATTAGATTTTGTGTCATGGATAATTATAATTTAAGATAGATTGATAGATGGATAAATTTGATGATCTATATATAATCAATTATTTCCTGAATATATATATATATATTTTTTTTTATTGCATTGAAGTATATGCACCACTGGCCCATCAAGAAAATGGATTTTAATTCATTAATGGCTGATTTTCCTAGAAAATAAGCATTTTTTAAAATTTAAATAATATTTTTAATTTAAAAATATTTAAAAAATTCTCTATCAAAATTTTTTACTTATTTTTTTTATCAGTATAGACTTGTAGATAGTTTAATTGAGATTAAAAGTTTATTTAGATCAACCATAATATTGTTCTTGTTGTCGTGACTAAAACATTATAACAAGTCAAATACATAATAACAAATAAAAAAATAGATTAATATAAATATTTTTAAAATTAAGAATATCATTTGAAAAAAAAAAGTAAAATGAGAAGTACCAATTGAGAAATACCTAAATTATAGGTATTTTCTGAAAAAAAAAAAGTCCTTTATTCATTCTTGATAATTAGTTTCCATATTTAACCTTTCAAAATTATTATTTAGATGATATCTTTAGGGAGCCGAACTAATAGTTTTGTAACAATGGAAAAAAGTACACATTATTAGATTGTATTAAGTTGTATGATTTAAGACATCAGATCGAGTTGAACCAAAATCGTATTTGATAACTTAGTTGGGTTTAATGGTGATGGCTGGATTTATATTTTTCTCTGATCAAAATCAACGAGGCATCTTGTTTTAGATTTGGTTTTTGAAAAAGGACCTATATGTATAGTGTTAGAAGGCGCATTAATTAGTGCAAGCTTTAAAATAACTAAGGTCAAAATTTATTTATTGTTTACATTAAATGCACTATTAATGTGTTTATAACGTAAATACTTAATCATATTAATAATTTAAAAGTTGATAAGTTGCACATATAAACTTCAAAATATGATTATCAATTTAAAAGTTTAAGACTTTTTTTTATAAGCAATTGAATATTTGACGAACGAAAAAACTATATGATCGGTAGATCAGATAGAGTTGTCGGCCATCTCACCATCACAGTCAACTATACCCACCAGGCAGCTTTCCAATTGGAAGGTTACATAATTTATGTTTGCATATATTTCTCGAAAGTTAAATATAACGCACATTTATGGACATTATATTTTGAATCGAAAAACTTGCATTTATTTCTCCATAAATTATTTTTTTTATATTCTTTAAAAACTCGTCAAAAATCTATTAATATATTATACTTTATTATATATTTTTTTTTAAGTGATTAATAACTCAATAGGGCAGATGCCAATGGAAAGGGTTGTATAAAAATTTTGGGGACAAATTGTCAGAGAAATCCCTCATTTTGGCTTTTATTGGGATGTGCTCCTTTTTGTTTTATTTTCTTATTTATCTTTAATCCTGAATCTGCGCTTCACATAACATCCATAGCCCCCTGTTTTTTAATTTTTTCAATTTCACTCAATTATAATTTTTTATATAAGCTTTTTTTTTAGATACTAAAAATACTATAATCCTATTCAAAACCAATACATAAATCAAAATTTTTTTTATGTTTTTAATAAGATATTTGTTTGAAATCATGCGTTTATATTGTAGTTTGAGTCATTAATTTTGAGTTATAATATTTTATATAGTCTTATAAAATGTTTGTATGGGTGGTAAAAACACTACAACTCTATTTAATGACACTCTAATAGACATAACAGTTATTTTTATTTTATATATTTTGTTAAAAAATAGAAAATATCAACAGAAATTGATAAAGAATCTAATCGAATAATTTATAAATATAATTAAAGAAAGGACATGAAGAAACTCGAAGACATGATTCATTGTCCAAAAATATATTCCCAACCTTCTTAAAAGTTTCATTGAGAAAACCATCATAAGATGTAATCGAGATATTATCTCCTACGTGATCATGGAGATGATCGAAGATTATACCAACGATAATAAAAATCATAATCAAATCTAAGAAAATAAATAAGAAATCTATACGTGAAAGATTCTGATAAAGAGTGAGCAACATCAATCTAATTTTTATTGTTAAACATGATTTAAATAAGAAATTTTAGAACGGTTAAACATAATAAATTCTCGATGTGTGCCCTATAAGTGATCCATAATGAAAAATATCCTGTGGACTAACTCCAATGACATAAATGTAAAATGAAAAATAGATTAGATAAGTATATTTTTATATTTCTAATAATCTCTCACAAAACTTTAAAATAAAATTAAAGTTCATTAAAATAAATGAGTAAGGTATATGTACTATTTGGATAGTAAGGTGCCTTGAAAGGATTTAATCTCTCTTAATGATTAAAGCATCAAGTGAACTACATAGTAAACTATGTTCCTTTCATCCAACTTCAATTAATTCACACATAATATAATATATGCCTTTGTAAGTTTATACATTAATAACCATAAATGATTATGAGAGATTTATTCTTCTTTATATCTCATCAATTGGTATCAGTTTTAGTAATTTAATTTTTTGTGTTCGATAATGAAGGTCGGTAGTATTTCTCGTATGATTAACTTGAATGGAAACAATTGGATAATATGGAAACCAAGAATGAAAGATATCTTATATTGCAAAGATTTGTATGGACCTTTACAGGGGATAGTGCAAAGCCCATAACTATGACAGATGATGAGTGGAAGAGGTTAGATCGAAAAATAGTTGAGTTTATTCGATAGTGGCTCAATAATAGTGTCTTTCACTATGTTTCTATTGAAAGTTCTGTATATTCTCTTTGGAAAAGGTTGAAAAATCTCTATGAAAAAAAATAGTTGGTAATAAAGTTTTTTTATCAGAAAACTTATAAACATGAAATATAAAGAGAGTGCTTCTATTGTTGAGCATTTGAATGAAATACTAAGTATCATTAACCAGTTATCCTTTATGAAAATGTCTCTTGATGATGAGTTACAAGCATTGTTACTTCTCAACTCTTTATTAGAAAGTTGGGAGACACTGGTGGTTTCCCTTAGTAATTCTGTGCAAGATGGTATTGCCACTATGAGTTAAGTAACAAGCACTTTATTGAATGAGGAGTTGAGAAGAAAGAATTTAGCAACATCTTAGAATGATTCACAAGCACTTATCTCAGAGAACAAATGAAGGTCAAAGTCCAATGATAGAAGCAATTCACGTATGGGTAGAAGTAAGTCAAGATAAAGAAAAGATATTGTTTGCTATAACTATGGTGAGAATGAATATTACAAGAACTAATACAAGCAACGTAAGAAAAACCTAAGAAGGGCAAGAAAAAGATATTTTTTCTTGTATGTTTTAAGATCTTAAGTGGGTGACTGACATAGGTGCTTCTTATCATGCTACACCATGGAGGGAGTTTTTTACTACTTACATGTTTAAAAATTTTGGTGTTGTCAAGATGAGCAACTATGACATAGCAAACATCATTGGTATAAGTGATATCTATATAAAGACTAACCTTGACTACAAGTTTGTGCTTAAGGATGTGAGGCATATGGTTAACTTGAGGCTGAATTTAATTTCAGTTAGAAAGCTAGATGATGAAGACTATACTAGCAAATTTCACAAAAGGCAATAGAAGCTCAGTAAAGGTTCTATTGTTATAGCTAGTAGAAAAAAATGTCACACCTTATACAAGTTGCAGGCCAAATCTTGTGGTGAGTAGTTAAATGCTATAGAGAAAGACTTCAGCATAGGCGATTAGGACACATGAGCAAGAATGAGCTATAAGCTCTTTCCAAGAGAGAGGTATTGCTAGACCTCAGAGGTACACATCTGAACCATTGTATTGATTGTTTGGTTGGTAAACAATACATAGTTTCATTTGCTAGTCCTGCTTTATCTAGAAAAATATATGTCTTAGACCGTATTTATAAAGATGTATATGGTCCTTTGAGGATAAAAACTCATAGTGGATCTGTTAATATTCCTAGTATCAATAGAGTACTTTATTTTGTCACTTTTATAAATAATTTTTTCAAGAAAGTTTAGGCCTATACTATAAAGACCAAAGATCATGTTATTAATGTCTTCAAAGAGTTTCATGCTCGAGTTGAAAGAGAGACAAAAATATAATTGAAATGCATGAGATCAAATAATGGTACTGAGTACATAGGATTGTTTAATGATTATTACAGGTCACATGACATCCAACATAAGATGACAGTTCTTAGTACACTTCAGCATAATGCTATTGTAGAGAGGATGAATCACATCATCATGGAAAAGACCAGATGTATGCTTTCACAGGCCAAGCTACCCAAAAAGTTTTTGGATGAGGTTTTGAGGACTACAATTGACGTGATCAATTTGTCCCATGTACAACCCTAGATGGTAATGCTGTAGAGCATGTATGGTCAGGGAAAAATATTTCCTACAAGCATTTGAGAGTGTTTGGTTGTCGTGCATTTGCACATATTCTAAACAATTAGAGGTCCAAGTTAGATGGTAAGACTAAATAATATATTTTTCTTGGTTACTCATATGATAAGTTTAGTTATAGGCTTTGGGATCCATAAAAGCTTAAGGTGTTTAGAAGCACAGATGTGGTCTTCTTTGAGGATCAAACATCTAAGGATTTGAAGAAGAGGGCACCAACCAAGACTTCTATAGAAATATTAGCATATTGTGACACAGTTACTCCTCTAATATATCAGGGTGATGGGGGAGATATGTAGGAAGATGGTGTAGTGCCCGATATTGATCTACCTATAGGAAGATCTTCTAAACAATGTCAACCTTCCAAAAGATACTATATAGATGAGTATATAATGCTTACTGATACAGGTGAACTAGAGAGTTATCAGGAAGTAGTTGAAAGTGAGTAGAAAAAGAAATAGTTAGTTGCTATGTAGGAAGAGATGGATGCTCTTCAGAAGAACTACACTTATGATTTGGTGCAACTACCAAAGGAAATGAAGGCATTGAATAACAAGTGAGTTTTTAGGTTGAAGACTCAAGAATATTATTTTCAACCAAAGTATAAAGCTAGATTGGTTATGAAAGACTTTTGTCAAAAGAAATGTATTGACTTGGAAGTGAATTTTTCTCCTATTATTAAAATATCTTCTATTTATGTTGTTCTTAGTATTGCTGCTAGCTAGGACTTGGAGGTTTAGTAGTTAGATGTGAAGACAGCTTTCCTTCATGATGATTTGAAGGAGAAAATTTATATGGAGCAACCAAAAGGCTTCAAAGTCAAAGGTAAAGAAAACTTTGTTTGCAAGTTGAAGAAGTACTTATATGGGTTGAAGTAAGCTCTAAGACAATGGTATAGAAAATTTGATTTAATTATGACTAAAAATGGATATAAAAGAATGACTTTAGATCATTATATGTACATCAAACAGTTTGGTGAGGATTTTATTATTCTTTTACTTTATATTGATGACATGTTTATCCTTGGGAAAGATATATCTATAATTAACAGATTGAAGAAGAAACTGAGTGAGTCTTTTGCAATGAAGGACATGGGGCCAGTAAAGTAAATACTAGGCATGCAGATTTCTCATGATAGAAAAAATAAGAAGATTTGATTGTCACAGGAGAAATACATCGAAAAGGTATTGGAAAGATTAAGTATGAGCAATACAAAGCTAGTTGGTTATCCTCTTGTAGGTCACTTCAAGTTGTGCCCAGAACAGAGTTCGTCAAGTGATGGGAAGAAGGAGAAAATACAAAAGGTTCCTTATGCTTCAATAGTTGGAAGTTTAATGTATGTAATGAATGGTATATACGAGGTCGGACATCACATATGTAGTAGGTGTTACTAGTAGATTTCTTGCAAATATAGGTAAAGAGCACTGGGCAATAGTGAAGTGGATTTTTAGATATATCAGAGAGAGTTCTAAGGTTTGTTTAAGCTTTAGAGGTAGACCACATGTGTTGATAGGTTACACAAAAGTAGATATGACACGAGATATAGATACAAGAAAATCTACATTATGTTTTATACTTACTTTTGTAGAGGGAGCTGTGTCATGATAATCCAGATTGGAAAGGTGTATTACTTTCTCCACCACGGAGGCAGAATATATTGTTGCTACAGAGGTTTGCAAAGAAATGTTATAGATGAAAAATTATTACAAGAATTGGGGCTAAAATAGGAAAACTATGTGGTGAATTATGATAGCCAGAGTGCAATCAATTTATGTAAGAGCCTAACTTTTCATTCCGAGTTATAGCATATAGATGTCAGATACCATTAGATTCGAAATGTACTTGAAGAGAAGTAGTTGTAACTTCAAAAAATTTACACAGATGACAACGAAATAGATATGTTGACAAAGACTTTACCAAAAAAAAGATATGAGATATGCCGATAGTTGATCGGCATTGCTTGAGGAGTCATGGGACAACCTCCTTTATGGGCTGAAGGGGGAGGTTGTTGGGCTGACAACCCATGAATTCAACCCATAACCCACATCTCTTTTAACCTAACCCTAGATCTAATAAGGGAGGTGTGGTGGCTACAAAAATAGGAGGAAAAACCATACTAACGAGGCAACGAGGCAAAAAACTACATAAGCAACTTAATTCAAAAACAGAGGAGAAAATGGTAGAAAAACAAGAGAAAGAAATGGAAGAAAATAAGGATAACACAGAGAGGCTATTCTCAATCATCCATGCAGTGTTCTCATCTTATGTTATATTATATCTATAGTAGATTCTTGTTATGATTATTTAGAGAGAATTTGGATATTGTATACAATGACATAATCCTCATATCCAAGTTATTATCTTGAGATTGTTGCTTGGGTTTTAGGCAAAAGATCCTGAAATTTGTATATTCATTATTTTTATAGTGGATTATCTCTGGTTTGCCCCGTGACTTTTACCCTTCACATTGGAGGGATTTTTCACATAAATCTTGGTATTATATTTGATTGTGATTTTTATTTAATTTCGCTCTGTGTTATGATTTGCTTATATTTATTCATATATAAAGTTTATTTCTTCTTTATATCCCATTATGATCGATCAATCAACTTAGTATCATATTAAACTCTTCGATCACAAATATTAAATTCTACTACTAAAGACCCATTATAAGTTTAACATATCCCTTTCGACCTATTATAGTCTTATATGTCAATTATCAACGTTACTTTGTTTTAGATAAAGAGATTATAAATATTACACAACATTAATTTTTTAGAGAAACTTAAATCTATGAAACATTGTGCTCAGACACTTCAGATAAGAAAATATGCACCTTTTAAGTTATCTTGAATAACTGAATGCATGTAGAAGGTTTGGCAAAGAATACCATAAGAACATCATGACATATGATCGAAAAATGCAGTGTAAAGTCTCACAAAGTTAGGAGAGTACATAAGATAAGCATTGTATCCATTATCAAAAATGAAAATGAGTAATATATTGACCTTGCATTAGGTGCATTTAACCAAGATAAAAAAAAAATAAATAAACAGGATCGAAACAACCTTGTCATAGCATGCAAGTAGCCTATGGCATTGGAGTGTCAAAATCATATATGCCAACAAGAACAGAATAGCATGACTAACACATAATAATAATGATGTGAAACTTCAATAAAGAATAATGCACGATCAATTTTTACATGATATTAAGATCAAAATGGAGATTTATGTGATTTTCGTATCGAAGAAGTGATGCAAGCAGCAAAACACCATAGTAGTTTATCACTCAAGCACTCAAGTTACTGATCATTCTATAGTGTAACCAAACTTATTATATGTAGATCTTTCCTTTTTGACATCGATTCCTTTTTCGATTTTATGTCACACTTTGATCTCGAACATAATATTATGAAGCAGCAATAAAATGTCAATTTGGTTTAGAAGTCTGCACGACAATAACTCTCAAAACAGCAACTGTGTTGCCTCCTAACAGTTTTTATACAGCAGAGCATAGAAAAACTAGATAATTTCTTTGTCCACCCACTTCAAAATAATCATCTTAATGAATATTGAATTGAGAAATAGATTATGAAAATAATTGATTTTATTTATGGAGGAGATAAGTATTTATATAGATTTTGATGAAGAAAGTTTTATCAATCATGCACTCAAATCAGATCAGCTCTTCAAATCTATGATTGATCCTCAAATTTATTATTGGTTAAGGATATAAAGAAGTAAAGAAGTTATTCCATATGCGTCTCTATCATAATCTTTTATCAATAAAAATAAAAAATCAAATAGAAAACTTATTTACTAGACAACTACTTAGAATTAGATAAAAAAATCAATAAAAGATACAAAATCAAATAGTCGAGGCTCAAACCTTTTGAATAAAATTCTTAATACAAGTTTTCTACAATACATTTTCCTTTTAGTGCAATTTAAGGAGTATTATTTCCTCGTCAGAAGAATTAAACTACCTTCGTTAGGTTTCAATTTCCTCATCATGGTATGCTATATTAATGAGCACATTTGGGCATAGTAGCTGTACTATAGTTCATAAATTATTACCATATAAAGGTATCAAAAATAATGATGATTCTAGTGATCAAGGTTATTACAGCTATGTTGCAATCATAGACTTACCTGGAAGCTAAAACATAATACATACACGGTAAGGTACAAAACCCAAATGATTTATTTAAATATGAGACATATATGTAAAAAAGGGAACGTGTACATGTAGTTCAAACAAAATTTACATGTGAAGAGGTCATTATAGTTTTAGACAATAAAGAAAAGCAGATCTAAAAGGGATCCTTTTTTTAATTTAAGAGTTGACAATACAACCATATATATCATTCAAGACATATTTTATCATTTATGATTTAGTTCACTACTCTGCACTTCATCCACTACGGACAAGACTAATATGAAAGGAAAAAGGATAAACATAAAATAATCACTCATAATGTATATTACCAATTATGTAGGAGGAAAAACTTATAGTAATGTATTGGCTAAAATTCTACGTAAACTCATAATACTAGAGAAACATATAGCAATTGTTTTCCTCTGAATTGATCAAATTATATCCTGATGTATTAATTGTTAGGATCAAGTCGGCACTAAGAGGGGGTAAATTAGTGCTTTTGGAGAACTACGTCAATCGTGATATAGTACTTTTGGAGAATTACGTCGATCGTGATAATTCGTACGATAAAATCGTATCGGAAAGAGGTTCACATTTAAATATGTTCATAGGAGAGTGATGAAGATGTAATATAGTCACAAAATAAGTAAATAACAAAGAAGAGAATACACACTAATTTTATAGTAGTTCGGTCATCGTGACCTATATCCACTCTCGATTCCTCCTCCGTTGAGGCCATTAGCGTCCATTATCGATCTTTCTTCAATGGGCAAAGACCAACTACCCTCTTACAACTCTTTCTCCATTTTACAAGTTTAGGAGACAACATTTTATAAGCCTCACACTTCTTTTAGATTGATCATAAAGCTAAAGAAGGAGGAGGAGGACACTTAGCACTTTTTTAACACTTTTATAACCAAAATCTTAAGACTTTTATTAACAATTTTCTTGCTCTTTTATGAAAGAGTGAGGTTTATATAGGCCCTAATAGCTCAAAAAATGAAGCAAAAAAATCTCATCTTGGATTTTCGGGGTACTAGCGGTACCACCCCCAGTATTAGGCAGTACTACTGCCTATAGATTGACACTAGGTGGTACCACCACCCAGTCTAGGGATACGATTGCCTGACAGAGTCTCGGAGATTGAGTTCCTACGGTACCACCGCTTGGCAACATTAACTACTGACGGTACCACCGCCCAACCCACTTGGGAGGCTGAGCCTCAAGCGGTTCCACCGCCAGCTCCGATGGTGCCACCACCTGACGTGGCTTCAAGTTACTGAATGAGCTATTCAATCAGCCCAATTTAGCCTTGATTAGGACCTAATTGGCTCCTAATTGAGTTAGTAAAATTTCTTCCAAAACCAACTCAAATTGAAACCCTAACTAGACAATTACAATGCAATCCATCCTAGTTGTCCAGCATGTCAATTATTCATCCAAACTCTCGACGAAACTTCCGACACACTCCCGATGATCTTCCGATGAGCTTTCGACCAACCCCCGTTGAACTATCGGTGAGCTTCCGATACATCGTTCGAACCTTCGGTATATCCCTTGATTCTTCCGGCCCAATGCCCGAACTTGACTCCAGCCCAACATTTGATTCTTCTTTAATTGTTTTACCTTTTTCACAATCGTAGTTAGTCCTACATTACTTATCTCAATATATGGATTAGATCATTAATTCATTAATTGATTTCATCATCAAAATCTGAGATTCAACAATCTCTTCTTTTTTTATGATAATAACCGACGGAGTTAACTTTAACCCCCCTATCTATATGTCATATTGAGATAAGGCAAACTTATATTCAAAAGGAATCATAACTTTTGAATTTAAGTGATCAAATATAATATATCATTTCAAAATTTCATGCATTGTGCATCATCGTAGTGATCAAATATAATATATCATTTCAAAATTTCATGCATTGTGTCCTTTTGAATATAAGTGATCAAATATAATATATCATTTCAAAATTTCATGCATTGTGCATCATCGTAGTGATCAAATATAATATATCATTTCAAAATTTCATGCATTGTGTTGATAAGACCCTAAGGTCTTATCGTAGGCTCTGATACCAAATGATAAGACCCTAAAGTCTTATTGTCGCTCTGATACCAATTGATAAGATCCTAAAGTCTTATTGTGGAAAAAAGAGGAGAAATGGGGATGATAATGATCGCTTCGAGGGGATCGACCTCCTTGATCGATTCGAGAGGATCGGCCCTCCTTGATCACTTCGAGGGGATCGGCCCTCCTTTATCGCTTCGAGGGGATCGACCCTCTTTTATCGCTTCGACGGGATCGACCCTCCTTGATCGCTTCAAGGGGATCAACCTCCTAGGGTTTGTCAAAAGACAGAATAGTATTTTTCATAGATTACCGAAAAGAAGTAGTTACATCCCTATTTATAGAGTTCCACCCAGAGTCCATCAGGACTTGAACTCTAATAATAAATAAATATTAAATAAACCTCTACTTGACTCTAACTGAACCAAACTGACTCAATAAACAACTGGACTAAACAGACTCAATAAACATTATTCAAAAGCTCAGAAAAAGGTTCCTAACAGTTCCTCCCTCTTCAAATCAGCCTTTTCCTCAAGGCTGAGCAGCATCAATCTCGGGAGCTTCTCTTTCAGCACTTTAGCCATAACTATCTGCAACGCATCACAACCTGTTGATCAAGTAAGTATGGTCTCCACTTTTTCAAAGTGTAAGCAACAGGTCGATCTTTTAGTGTAGTAATCGTTGCAAGAAACTTCTGGCCCTGTATAATCAATTTTATCTTTGAATCTTTGCTATTACAAGTGAAAATCCATCCATCAATGATCTTTACTTCGAATCTATCATAGTTTTCAATGTGGTGGGCCAATCGGTCAACATTCTCACTGTCCATAGAATTGTTAGTGCTACTAGTATCAATCAAAACTATAATAGGCTGATGCTCTAGAGTTCTGGCAACTTCCATAGTTTGCGGGTTAGAGTAGTCGACTAATATATGCATTGTATGTACAGTAGGTTCAACATCTTCATTAGAATTTATACATTTATGATCGGAGTCCAACTCTTCTGCTTTCGGTTCCTCTCCAATTGGCTCAATCATTATATGCTGCCCTTGTTTACATTGGTGCTCCATACTCCACTTTTCATCATAGTACAAACCCTTTGCGAATTTTTCTTGAGTTCTTCTTGGGTTAGTCCTCGGGTGTCAAGGCTTTAGTTGGGAATAGATATGGTGGGTGGCATATTGATCATCTGGTGGTTGTCACTTATGTTTCCATGATTTTCCCTCTTGATTTTTTTCTCATGTAGATGTGCGAATGAGATCGCAGCTATCATAGTACAAGGTTGACGAGCCTTAATTTCACAATGGATCTCTGAAATAAGACCTTCAATAAATGTATCCAAAAGTTATCGTTCCGACCAATCTCTAGCTTGATTTGATAATCTTTTAAATCTACTCTGATATTCCAACACTGTAGAAGTCTGACAAATTTTTAAGAGCTGTCCATCCACCTTCATGTATGAGTAGATTGTGTCACAATCTTGGGGCCCTTTTCTAATATTTCCAGATCTGTGCAATGTAGAACTTGAGCTCTCACCTTGTTGAAATTTACTAAGGCTCCCCAGTAAGTCCTTTTTGAAATCATTAAGTACTTCTTGTAATCGGTTCTCAATTCTAATTTCCAATGCTTCCATTTGTGCTTTCACTGAGTTATCGGTCGCCATTTTGTAAGACTACAAATCTGTAATCTCAACTCCTATTTTTGGTGTTAGTCAAGGGCATCAACACTGTCGATGCAAAGTTGCCGAGGAGGTGGACGCCAAGGGTAGTGCTGCGGTCGCTACGTTGGAGGAAGAGTAGCTGCCCTGTTTCTATCACTGCGTGAGGTGAGAGCGCTGAGGTTGGAAGGCGACTGCGTTGATGTGGCTGTAGCTGTTGGGACCCAAGGGGCAATCGCCGAGCAACGGGGTTGAGGCTGCAGTGATGGCAACCTGTGGTTGTGACAAAATATGCTAAGCAAGGGGGAGGTGGCGTTGATGCGGTCGAGGTTGAGAAGAGGAATCGGTGTTGCATGCGCTGCTGGGGTTGAGGCAAGGCAGCGTACTTGCTGCGGTTGCTGCGTTCGCTGTTGGAGGGTGGCTACTGCAGAATGAGGGGTTGATCATTGGCCAGGAGCGACGACGATGGTTACAATCGATGGCTACGGCAGTAGAGGGTGCCACTGTTTTTGTTGCTGCGTGGTGGTTGCTGCGTACTCTATTTTTGTCGCACCACCGAAGGAGTTGGCCGGAAGGATCACGAGCGGTTGAGGAGAAGGCTGCGGTGGCTGGCAGCAGCGGTGGTCGCTGGCCGGAGCGCAACGTTGGCGATGGAGAAAAAGGCAGCGAGCATCGTCGCTAGCCGGGAAGTTATGATGCTGGAGATGGGAAACAGGGTGCTCTATTTCTATCGCACCACAGCCAGAGCCACTAGCGATGCTGGCAACGACAGTGCGACGGTGATCATCTGGCCGAGAAGCAGCGTGCTAGTCATAGGTGCCCAGCAAGCCAATCACATGAGTGATGGCACGTGTGACTTGATACAGAATCTTTTTGCTTATTATATTTTGGCATATATCACTTTATAACTATTGCATAAATGCATATATATATTGTGATGTCCTTGGATTTGTGCAATGGGAATCGGATCGTGATGAGATCACGATAATGAGATCGATTCACCTTTAAACACATATCCTAAATAATCCCGGTCATAGGTTACTTGAGAGGGACATCGTGATAACTGGACAGACTGGTGTGCTGTATACCCATCCATATGATGGATGCAGCTGGTCTCATAGTTGCTCGTGTAGAGACACTAGGGATACAGTACAGGTGCTCATTAAAGAATAAGTTCACTAATTGATCCGCTTACGGAATGCTGGATGGTTGATGATGCCTTATTGTCAGACAGCGATTCCGTAGTCATAGTGGTATATTTGGTCCTTAGACTTGAGACACCAAGGATGTCCTGTATGAGTGCTCCACTCTTTGATACCAGACTTATAGGTTTGGCTGTCCCAGATCTAGTACAGCTGGTCATTGGGAGTGCTAGTCGACCTTACGAGGGCTATTGAGTGTCGATAGAGGATCATCCACTCTCGGCGTCATGAGAGGAATATCCCATGTGTTCTTGCTCAGACAAATCCCTGGCCAGGGTCATTCAGGTTAAGAGAGAAAGAGTTCTCCGGGAGAATCTGATTAGAGCGAGACTCGAGTAGAAACCGTATGGGTCTGACAGCACCATGCTCGATATACGGTCTCTGGGATATTAGAGGGATGAGGGACTATAGGTACACGGTAACTGAGGACAGACAGGTCCAATGGATTGGATTCCCCTGTATCGTTTGGGGACTACGGCGTAGTGGCCTAGTACGTCCGTAGTCGATGAGTCAAGTGAATTATTATAGAGATAATAATTCACTGAGTTAGAAGGAGTTCTGACAGGTATGACTCACGGCCAGCTCGATATTGGGCATAGAGGGTCACACGCATATGGTAGGCATTGTGATGAGTAGAGGTTCGGATATGAGATATCCGATGGAGCCCTTGTCTTATTGGATGCAGATCCAATACCCACTAGGGGATGACCCATTAGGGTTTGACAGGGGACCTCTATAAATAGGAGGGATTCAGAGCCTCATAGGCTAGAGCCTTTGCTTGCCTTTCCTATTCTCCTCTCCCTCTCCACCTCAGAGCAGGCTTGGAGCTTTGAGGAGCGTCGTCGCAACCCTGCTGTGTGGATCACCGCTAGAAAGGAGGACGCTTGACCTCCTTCACCCTCTCCTAAGGATATGCAAGGAAACAGGGATATACGATCTCCCTAGGTAACACAATCTACTCTATACGTAGTTTTAAGTTTCGCAGATTTTGCATACCAATCTTCGCACGACCACGAACATCTCTTTGGGAATTGGAGATTTTGTTCTCTTGTTCTTCCGCTGTGCATATGATGTCACCCCCAAGATTTCCTAACACAGCGGTAGCGGTGGAGAAGGAGTTGGCGGTGTCACGGTTGGGAACAAGGGCAACCGGTGAGTTGCCCTGTTTCTGGCACTACGGATGCAAAGCAAGGAGGATCGGCTGCTGAGAGGCGTGCAGTGGTCGTCGCACGGTGGCCCGCAGCGGTGATGGGTCAGCTGGGCGGCGACGACGTTGGAGGGGAAGAGGAGTGCTGGAGGCGGCGCGACTAGTGGAGGCACGGCTGCGATCGACGAGGGGCTGCGGCAACCGGCGGCTGCGACTAGGAGGCAGGTGGCGGTGATCGATCGGTCGGGCAGCAGCGGCGGCGGTGGAGAAGGAGTTGCCCTGCAACGGCGGTAGAGAAGAGGAGCAGGGCTGCGGCGGAGTGGGACGCTGGCAGCGTCGTCTCCTGGCAGCGGTGGTGGCTCGGGTGGGAGGCGACGGTGGACTCTGGCCAGAAGTGGGGCAGTGTCGGTTGCTGGCCGGAGAGCAGCGACGGGCGACGGGTGGGCTGGCCGGAAGCAGGGGAAGCAAGGGTGCATGGCTCAATAAACAGACTTAATAAACATTATTCAAAAGCTCATAAAAAGGTTCCTAACATGTGCATCATCATAGTTTTAAATTATCAAAATGTAACATGTATAATTTCAAAATATTACAACTCATCACTTCATGTATGATACCAAAACTAAATCACTTCATGCATTGCATCATATCAAAGTGTGCAAAACATCATACATAGTAACATTAAAGAGTACATGGAAGAATCCGTCGACTTCTCCCCCTTTGTCATCAACAAAAAGAAGACATACCTAAGCTATTCAGGTGGTAGTAAATCGAAATGTCTAAACAGAGTATTAAGTTGACAATGAATTTGCTGCATTTCGGTTAAGATTTGATCTTAATATAGTTTAATTCGATCCACTCGAGTCGCTATAGAATCAAAAGATGAGGAGGATGTGGCTCTGGAGGTGCTACTTTAAAGTGTTAGGTCTAGCCCATATGTGGGCTTGGACTAGTGATTTGAACAATAACCCAAATCTGATTTATTAAAAAAAATAAAAAAAGGAAAAAAAGAGATGTGAGGGTAGCCAACGTGAGAATGCGAGCGTACATGCAGCAAGAGAACGTGACGGCACAACAGAAAAGAAGAGAGAGAGAAAAATAAGTTTTTGAGTTTTCTGCTTGACGATAAGTGGAAAAACGTTGTTAGTTTTGGCTTCTACAATCCTAACAATGTTGATCTATAGTTTACTCTCTCTGAGGTATTTTCCTGCTATACCCATTCTATGAGACCTAAAATTCTCTTTTCATGAAATCCATCTTTACTGATGATGATACGTTAATGTTGAGCCAAGATCTATGTTCTTGATGTTATTATGATCCTCTGGTTATTCTAGAGAAGATTTATTGTAAACCTGTTATTATTATTAGTAATAGTGAAAGTTTAAGGTAGACTACGGTCTTGTGATTTTTCTCACATTGGGTTTTCCACGTTAAAAATTTGGTCTCACTATGTGATTGATTTATTGCACTACTATTTATATTGTTCTGGTTAATATGTGCTTTTGATAACAAGTTGGTATTTTGATGATGAACCCATTTTGATACACAAAGAGGAAAAAAAGTTATTCCGCTATAACAAGTTTTTTCCAACAAGTGGTATCAAAGCAATATGTTGTTTGGTGCTAGTTTTTTTCTTGTGTGATTGAAATAGAAGAGTCAGATGGTATGATTAAATTGAACTCATCAAATTATTTCACTTGGAGGCATATGATGGAAGATCTGCTTTATTACAAAGATTTGTATAAGCCAATTAAGGTTAAAGATAAATATTTTGTTAGGATTAGAGCGGTACTAAGAAGGGGGGGGGAGGTGAATTAGTGCAGCGGATTAAAAATCATAAGTTTAAAAATGATTTCGTAAATGCATAGAGATTTTGATTCGACAAAGAATGACTTAGTAAAAGTAGCTCGAGTAAAGTAAGGAGATAAAAACCAAAAGCTTGCTACTATGTAAATAAAGGTTTCAGAAAGGTAAACACTCACACATTCAAGGAACACATCAATTTAAAGTGGTTCGGTCAAATGACCTAAATCCACTTACGAAGCCTTCTTCGATGAGGCTCCCAACTTCCACTAGCAAATCATTTGAAGGGGAAGGACAAATACCTCTCTTACAACCTTTTACAAGTGGTTCACACTCTTATAGATTTTTCAAAGAGAAAGAGGGAGGTGAACAGTTAAGCTATTGAAAACAAGACTTGCTAAAGACTTTGCTAAGACTTTTTCTCAATCTCTAACTTCTCAAAGGTTGTTATCTCTGTTGAGAATTGAGGGGTAATTATAGGCCCTAAGAGAATTCAAATTTGGGCTCCAAATTTGAATTACTTTTGGGTTCCTGATGCTGACGGTGCCACCGCCTATCAATGTCTGACACTGACAGTGTACTGACGGTGCTACCGCCGGACCTCTCGGGTGCTGGACAGTGCTATCGCCCGATCCTTTGGGTTATGGGTGGTGCCACCGCTCAGTCCGATGGTACCACCGCCTAGTCCTTTGGGTTCTGGGCGGTGCCACCGCCCAGTCCGGCGGTTTCATCGCTCGACCTTACGGGTCACTGGTTGGACTTCAGATATGGCCCAAACCAAGTCATATTCGGGCCCATTTGGCCCATAACCAGGATATAAGATTATTTCTTAATTCTAACCCTAATTACATACAAACTATGAAGTTAAGACATAGTCCTAAGCAGATCTTATAACCGGCAACGTCGAGTTTCCTTCCGATGAGCTTTCCGGTGATCTTCCGGAGACTTCCGATACACCCTCGGATTTCTTCCGGCAGACTCCCAGCAGGCTCCCGATCTTGTGGCGAGTTCAGCGAGTAGCCAAGCCTTCTCGGTGATCTCCGCGAACCTCCGACGATCTCTTTGGCGGACTTCCGAAAACTCCGATAAGTCCCTGATTTCCTCTCGGTTGGTTTCGACAGCATCTCCGACGATT